>NW_023494806.1:17891253-18061253 GCF_904425465.1 Colossoma macropomum
GAGGCATCAAGTGCAGACGAAACTGAAGCACCAGATGATGATTTGGTGCTGCTAATCAGACAAAGGACAGAAAGTTAAGACAAGATGACAGATGAAAGTTATGCCAGCCATGATGAATTCCTTAACCACATTTTTATAGTAACTACATTACAGCTGTTAATGTTAATGCATTCTTTAATGTTGTTAGCACATTTTCCTAGTTTGACCCTTCAAATCATTGGTAGCAATGCAGGCTGAAGCCAAGCTCACTCGTTCAAATAAAGGTTGTAAATGGTCAATAAAGCAATGTCTTTGGTAGACTATGCTGAACAGTGAGGATAAATAAACGAGTAGCAAACTAACAAAAACAATAGCAAAGTGGAAAACTACAGTGTGGGATATGTATGACTCATACATTCATTGGCTGGAACATGCAGCCTCTGTTGCTCTCACTCAGTAATGAAAACTGAAAAGTGTGTTTACTCTTGAGGAAGCTTGTGATTTCATGTTCAGGTTTATGTGAACCCTGTGTTCACAGAATGAAATATCATGTTACTGAATTATTGAAGTAATGAATACATTCTGACAAAGCCTATTTTATCTTTTCATCTACAGTCATACGCAAAAAATTTAATACCTCTGTTAAAATGATGTTTTGAAAATGTCAAAATAAGTTAGGAATAACTCAAAATAACACGAGGAATAAACTTAAAACGTCGTTTTTCTGCTAATGTAGCACAAAATTTCTACATATTGTAGCTTAACAATTTGGAATAACAAAATATAAAATGTGCCTTAACTTTTGCAAAGGCCAAATTTTCAGTCCTTGTCCCCATGCGAGCAAATACGATTAATGTGATTAATTGTGAATAATTACACTAAATAATGTAAATAGTCGTGATCTTTTTTCTGATTGTTCGATAGTTGAAGATTACATACCTGGGTATAACAGCCTGCTCCGCTACTTCCTGGGAAGATTCCTTAACTGCTGGTGCAGCCACCATAGACCCCTCTGGTCTCTCCTTTGGTTCTGGGGTTGCCACAAAAGACCCCTGTGACCCCTGCTTGATTTCTGCTGTTACCACTACAGACTTCTTTGATTTGTCCAAGAGTTCAGAAGGTTCCACTGGAGACTCTAGCAAGTCCTGTTCCTGAGAATTATCTTTTAACACTGGTGCAGGCACCATAGAACACTCTGGTCTCTCCTTTATTTCCAGACCTGTCAAGATGGACCCCTGTGATCCCTTCTTAATTTCTGGGGTTGCCAAGACAGACTCCTGTGATGCTTTCTTCATTTCCAGCGTTTCTAACATAGGACCCTGTGATCCCTCCTTGATTTCTGCTGTTACCACTATAGATGTCTTTGATTTCTCCAAGATTTCAGAAGGTTCCACTGGAGACTCTAGCAAGTCCTGTTCCTGAGAATCATCCTTAAACACTGGTGCAGGCACCTTAGACCCCCCTGGTCTCTGCTTTATTTCCAGGGCTGTCAAGATGGACACCTGTGATCCCTCTTTAACTTCTGGTGTTGCCACTATTGAGCCTTGTGACCCTTCTTTAATTTCCAGGGTTGCCAATGCACACCCCTGTGATCCCTTCTTCACTTCCAGGGTATCCAAGATAAGACCCTGCGATCCCTCCTTGATTTCTGGTGTTACCACTACAGACATCTTTGATTTCTCCAAGATTTCAAAAGGTTCCACTGGAGACTCTAGCAAGTCCTGTTCCTGAGAATCATCCTTAAACACTGGTGCAGGCACCTTAGACCCCCCTGGTCTCTCCTTTATTTCCAGGGCTGTCAAAATGGATCCCTGTGATCCCTCCTTAATTTCTGTAGTTGCCTCTATAGAGCCCTGTGACCCTTGTTTAATTTCCAGGGTTGCCAAGACAGGCCCCTGTGATCCCTTCTTCACTTCCAGCGTTTCCAACATAAGATCCTGCGATCCCTCCTTAATTTCTGGTGTTACTACTTCAGAACCCTGCGATCCTGCTTTAATCTCTACAGAATCCTGTGACCTCACCAACACATCAGAAGATGCCAACACAGACCCTTGGGAGCCCTCCTTGATTTCTGGGGTTACTAGCAAAGATTGATTTCTTGATTCCTCCACAACATCTTGGGATGGCAAAGAAGCACAATGTTTCACAGCTTCTGGAAAAAATAATGTTTCATGGATCACAGGTGCATCAGATTTTGAGTGGATGGGGTCCTCAGAAGCAACAGTCTGCAGAGCTACCGAAGGTGGAAAACCTTCAAGTTCCTTTGTTGTTGTGGTCACATCTGTAAGAGTCAACCACTGTTTTATTGCTGGTCTAGAAGCCAAACTTAAATGTTTTTGAGGATGCATGAACAAAGTCATGGTCTTACCTTTATCGGTCTTGGAATCAACTTGTGGTTCAGAATTCTCCGAGAAAGATGAGGCTGCTACAGTGGCTGGCTCTAGTTGTTTGCTGACTGCATGGGGCAGGAACATGAACAGTCTGAGAAGGCTCACCAACAAGCAGTAATGACAGTAATGTACTTACTTTTTCTTGAAAAGAAGTACTGTAACATTACAGTCAAATAAACAAACCTCACTCATCGCTACACTCAAAACACGTTACAGGTACGCAAGTTACGTTGGTACCAGACTGTGAGTAACCTTTGTTCACCCTGTACCATCTACACATGTGAGGACGCTTAGCCAACATAACATTACATTTGAGCCACCCAAACAGTATCAACAAATGTGAAAAAAATAAAACAAGCCATGCTGATAGCTTCAGATCTCACCCTCTGATTTTGCTGGAGTTGAGATATGAGACTGGTCCTAAAAAGAAGAAGAAAGTGGATGTAATCAGGAAAGTGAGCAAAGCATTTCTTCCCTTGAGTATCCAAATATGTCAGTACAGCTAAAGTTCAAATCTCTGTGCTCACCAGTTCAGCCTCAGTTAATCCCATGTCTTCACAGTGTTTCTCCTCAAGAACAACACTAGACGAAGCCATCTCCTGAGGTGAGATCTCTCCTCCATGCTCTTCCACTACAGACTCAATCTGAGCGGCTTCAGCATCCTCCCCCATGAGGTTGCTGCAGTGGAGCTGAAAGGACAGCTCTGTGTTTAGTGATAAATCCAGAGGACTCACTGATGGGTCGTCTTCAGTTGTTTGGTCTTGAACATTGAGGATCATGTCCACTTCTTCACGTGATAACACCACCATTGGCCTTCTCTGGAACATGTGACCTTTAGGTGAGAACAGATTATTTTTTTAGCAGAACATAAATAACCACAAAGATATGTGTGTTAATATGAAGATAAACTTACTATCTAAATGATGAAGGCATGAAAAGTCAACCAGGTTCTGAAAGAGAACAAAAAATATGCCAGTTATTGTTCTGAAACAATGCTTATGCTTCCAATGCTTATGTTTAATAAACAGGGGAAAAGTTAAAAGAAGTTTTTTCCCCTTAGGCTAAATGTAGTTGATCAACCAAGTCATATCTGATGTCTGGATTTGCTTGCTTAGTTTTGCACTGATGCTATAAGGCTAATGTAGCATAAAATATAACATTTATAACGTAATAATAGCAGATAATGTCGGATGACATGATAGTAGCTAGCAGACTGGACTGCATACTTAAATCAGCACACTTGCCTCAAAACACTTCTGACTATGTATGACATATACCGTACTTTTGTATGAAAAAAGGACAGTATGTCAAACAAACTGACACAGTTTCATTGTGTCATTGTGATGATTTAGGCATGCAGTTTGCACAAAGCTAATTCTAGGGGTATAAGCTTACATTGCGTATTAGCTACATTACTCTCGTGGCTCCGTTGCAAAACTAAAGAAGTAAACAGACAGTAAACATGATAATATTTCAAGGGAGAATTTTGTTAATTTGATTTCTGCTTGACTGAACACTTCACTAATGTAAAGCATGAGTTGGCCTCTTTTCTAACCTCATCCAAGGAGTTCCCAGCTTCTGGATCTTCATATTCCTGAGTGACCATTTGCTCTAGCAGAACTGTTGGACATTGCATATCCTCAGCTGAGGTACCTGGATCATGCTCAGCCTCATTCTGATCCAACACTGCTTTTCTTTTCCCTTTCTTCCTCTCAGCAGTCAAACTGCGCTTCACTCTTTCGGCTCTTTGCATCCTTATTTGCTGGCCCAGAAGAACTCTCACCAGTCACTGGAGAAGCAGGTAGATTCATAGAAGCCTCTGATTCGTTGCTCTCCTGTTGGACCTCAGAAAGGCTGAGGAGGTTTTGCACCCTATAATGTGAGAATGTGCAGGAAAAGAACAAACAAATCAGTAATATTGCAGAAAAATTAACCATAAGCAGTACGTTAACTGAGAATTCCACAGATTTTTCAATATTTTAGCATAACTGATTTGATGTGAAATAATCTGTTCAAGAGAAACTAAGAGTCACAGTAGTGACGACAAGAACCAGACTTCTGAAGTGTTTAATGCCTCTAAACGTGCCAAAACGTTAATACATGAAATGGTTAAGAATGTGTTGCCTCATGCCTGAGACATTGTTTTATGTTTTTATACCATTATCAACATTACTAGTGGTTCTGGATTGTAAATAAATTGTTTATATTTATATTGCAGATATTGCAACCCCTGGTTCCCATCACCAAAATCAGCCAATAAGATTCTCCACAACGAACTATTTCACATCAAACCACTCTGAATGACTGTTTACATCTGAACCACTGAATTGAGTTTAAAATTTTAGAAAAAAATGGTGGAATTCCCCTTTTAAAAGCTTTTTGAATAACCTATCAATACAGCACCTACATTAGACACTCAATACCCCCTTTGGTAGCACCTTTGAGTCTGAATATTTTTGAAATCAGAAACATTGTTGATAAATAACACATGAATTAATAAACAGAATTGGGACGTATTAGAAAGTAGGAGCAGAGAAACACCTTGGGGGAGTCCTTTCCAGCACAACCACGGCTTGTTGCTGGAGTTTGTCGGCCTTCAAGGAACTGACCTCTTCCTACAAGAATTAAATAACTGAAAATTACTTAATAGTTTAGCATACAATATATAATCAACCAGAGACAAAACCATCTGACCTTGTGTTTGACCTCACTGACACACACCTCCGAAATTAATGTGCTGTCATTCTCATTTTGACTCTCATGAATCTCGTCGCCATCAGTAGTTTCTGGTTCAGAGGCTTCCTTACGCCTTCTTGCAGCCAGATTAGGCCTCGGTTTCTTAGGTTGCCTGACAGACCTTTGTGGAGGCTTATCCATCAGTTCAGCTGGGATGAAAGTGTCTTTCCTATTCGACCACAGAACGAAAACAAAATAGCAGATTAGTTCAAAAGAAGAACGGAAATATGTGGATTTTAATATTGAGAGAGGGCCTTCAGTTACTTTTTAGCTTTAGCTGCTTCTCCATCTTCTGCAGTTACTGAAGCTTCTATATCTTCTGCGGCTCCCTCATCGTCTACTGTGTCTGAAGAGAACATAGTAAGACGAAAGATCTCATTTACAATTTCAAAGGCTGATATTATTGGAGCAGAATTTAAGACAGCAAAATTAAATATAGCTAAACTTTCCTAAATGGAGTTTACTGGCCAAGACATTTGGTGTCTGAAGGTTGCTTGCTCACTTTTGAAGTACATGGCTAATGTAGCCAACAAAAATGAAAACTATGCACATGACAGTAGCTAAGCACTTGAAAGTGTTTGTCTTAATAGAACTTAAGTAAGATTAATATATTTTTATCGCAACTTTGTTTCTAGCGTCTATTGTTTATGAAGAGCTTTGCTGAAAGCAGCAAAAAGTGCAAATCTTGCAACTTTCCCCATAAACAGGGTTAAGTCTACCACACTGAGAGGCTACTCGAGACAGGCACCAAAAAGTCTGGTAAATCAATGCAAATGCAACTAATTCAATACAAATTAATGTTATTTGAGTCAGATGAGCTTTCCAACCTAAACGCATGAAAATATATGAATCAAAATAAATATCAATTGTGAAGTATGAAGTATGTGTAAAAATATGAAGTATGTAATATTTGTTATTTGCATAATATGTGTACCATGTTTTTAAACTGTGCATAAACTGTTCCACAAAATAAAATATCCATGTTATATTTTACCCTGTGTTAGTTTGTTTTTTATTCATTTTTATAAATAATACTATGCAATTCAGTATTAAATACCACATAACCAATCGAAGATTACTTAACTGCATGTGGTTTGAGGCAAATGTGTGATGATTTAGGCCTAACTGGTGTACACAAGCTTCAGCATGTCTTATCTGATTTACTAGTTATGAAACTATAAACTTTCTTTTTTGCCAAACTATTCCTTTAAATGTAAACAAATGACCTTTCTGTGACTTTTTTCCCTTTTTGCTTTTTTTCTCCTTGGCTGGTCGGCCTTCTTTCAGGTCACTTTTTTGGGAACGTTTACGCTTCTTTGTTGCAGCTGCAGAGTCATCATCATCCACAATGCCATTTTCTTCATCAGCACCGATGGATTCGTCAGCGTTATCGCCAACTGTGAATTTCAAGCCAGATAATCAAGAAAAACTGCTCAGACTCAGTATGAACACTCGCTGGGAAAGGTAATTCAGTAGAAGTGTTGTCACGAGATTTTAATTAGTCAGAAAACGCTAAATGTCAGCAAATGTTAATGAGGTGGTAAATGTTAAACATCAGTAAATGTCATCTGAAGTCAAATGCAGGCTGGTACCTTTAAGTGACTTTCGGCTTCGTTTCCCTTTGCTTCTTTCAACTGACGTTTCATCCTGCCTCTCCTCTTCAGCTTTCTTTGAGCGTTTGCGCTTCTTTTTGGGAGCAGATATACTTGAGTCAAGCTCGTCATCCTTATCTGCATTTACAGAGCCGCCGTCTGCGTTGAAAAGGCCACTTTCACCTTTAGCGTCACCCTCAGGAGAGTGCATGGCTGAAACGACAAACAATACCTTTGAATCCTATTATTTGACACACAAAATCTGTACGATGCTCAGAAGCTGACCATCTATATTGAATTTCTGACACAGACAGCATAAAGAGCAGACCATAGTGATTGACCATGGTTGCAGCATATAGTATGTGTATTGTTAAATACATGAATGTCATGAATGTTCCTTTGACATTCTTCCTAGACCACTGTTTCACTGCTCTGGTCCTGAAGGCCCAGTGTCCTGGCCATTTTACTGCTTTCTCTGCTTTAACATACCCACTGTAACTAAGCATGGGCTTGTTAATGACCTGATTAGTTGGATCAGGTGTGTTGATGCTGCTATGAGGTTGCTATGGTATTCCTGTGTTTTTAGTGGTTGTTAGATGGTTGCTAAGGTGTTGCTAGGCCATTGCTAGGGTACCACAGGTTGTTGCTAAGATATTGCTAGGCCATTGCTATGGTATCTCAAGTTGTTGCTAGGGTGTTACTTGGCAGTTGGTATCCTAGGTGGTTATTAAGGTGTTCCTAGGACACTGCTGGTATCCCAGGTGGTTGCTTAAATATTGCTAGTCCATTGCTATAGTATCCCAGCTGGTTGCTAAGGTGTTGCAACTTCATTAGTGGAGAGGAGCCGTCTGTCTTGTGGCTGATAAAATATCATTATACTATCATAGATTATCATTAAAGTATCACTTTAATTTGCAATTTGCATTGGTTAGATAGGCCTAAGTGCTAAAGAAAACATCAAAATATAGCAAAATTTTAGTTTATTATTTTGTTATTGCCAGTAACATGTTGTGACAAGTGTAGGTACAGTCATTAAATACTACAAGTGGGTGATATGGCTAACATATAATATTGCATTACTTCAAGAAATTTTTCTGACACATAATGTCACGATACATTTAATGACACAGTATGTTTTTTTTCAGACATCTGATCAGTTGGAACAGAGAAAAAAAAAGGTAGTTTTACATTTCATAAAATACTATCAAAAACTGTGAATACAAAGATTTTTATTCAATATTTCGCACACTGTATTGCACTAAGTTTAGTTAAATGGGACTAATTTTGCTCTCTTTATAATGAAACATGCAGCTGCTCAGTGTCCTACAAGTACTAACGTGTTTAGATGATGTTTAGAAAAGTGTATTGTATTGTATGTTCACATAATTTCTCACAATAATGATATATGGTCATACTGCCCAGGACTATTGAAGAATCAAGGTATTCAAGGGTTAACCCATAGGTATAAGTGGTTTTATAAACTAGGCCTGTCACAATAATTAAATTTTAGCTGACAATTAATTGCCATAGAAATTACTGTGATTAACATTTCAATTGCTTATTTGTATTAAAGTTAAAATTCCAAATTTTCTCATTTGCATTAAAAGTACTGTCTGATTAGCTATCTTGCTTTCTAGCTGTTCACATTCCATTTGCTGCAATGTAAACATATCATCACTGTTAGAACAAAACCTTGTATCTCCAAATTGATAACTTTAGAGGAGAAAAACATTCTGAAAGTTTATGTATCAAGATTTTTTGGTATTTTGGATAATATCTATCAGTCTGTTCATCATTAAACTTTAAGACAATACAAAGGGGACACTTTCAAATTTAAAATGAAGATAATAATAATAATAATAATAATAATAATAACAACAACAATAATAATAGTTATTATTATTATTATTATTATTTTATTATTAGGTTTTTGTGCATCAGCAAAATATGAGTGTGAAAGCTAACAACTGTAGTAAATAACTGCAATCAGCTGATTATGTAATAAATCTGACAAATATAAAAACACTTACCTTTTTTGGTTTTCTTGGCACGTTTACTCTTCTTTTTCTCTTTGCCTTGTTCCTCAGAGTCCTCATTATCCTTATCTTTGCTAATGTCATTTGTGCCTTTGCGCTTCTTCTTAGCAGGAAAGGAGTTATCAGCTTTGTTCACATTGGGAAGACCCTCATTCTCTTTTTCAGTATCCATGTAACTTCCGTCCTCCATGTCAAAGTCTTCATCTGCACCAGAACCGCTGAGATATTCCTCTTCATTCTGCTTTGCTTTTTTACCTGATGGAAGAATAGACAAGATAAACAGGAGCTCAAGTTACTCCAGTAATTTCAAGAAATATAATCACCCCTCTTGCTCTTTAGACTTTTACAGGGAACTTTCATTATTGATTATAACTCTGGGAAAACAGTGTTACCTCTGGCTTTCCCACGTTTCCTGGGATTTGTCATGACCAGTTTGATAGATTTTCCTTTTTCTTTATCTTTGGCCAAAACCTTCTCCAGCAGGAAGCTAAAGAACTCCCTGTCATAGGGCCGCTTGTTCCCTTGTGGGAGGAAAAAAAATATCATTCAACTAGTAAAAACATTATAAAACACAAACTTTAGTCAGAAAGTTAATCTATACAAGCAGTCACTTGTAAATATGACAATATATGATCACCCATACACATTATCTCAGCTGCTTTCCTCTTGGTCGCTGAAGCCTATCCCAACGGTACAATATATGATTGTAATGTGTGAAATTCAATAGTAGAAATAAAAAAAAATGAGAATTTCAGAAAAATCTCTTACTTTCAACAAATCTGAGTAAATTAGGTATCAAACTTGTATGTGTTACATATCAACCTTTTCTAAGCGGTATTTAAATAAAAAAAGTCACAGAGCACTCACTGAATGCTTTGTCAATTCTCCATCCATTTGTTTTCTCCTCCTTCTTAAATTTGTTCTGTAATCAAGTTAATAAACAAATCATGTCAAATCGTGAAGAACTGAGAAATTCCAAAATGCTGAAACAAAACAATACAGAACAGGCAACAAAGAAACTACCTTAATCTCTGCACGGCTACGGTGAGGTAACAGCTGACCAATGAGAGAGAAATCTGTCCCCACCATGCTGATGGCCAGATAGAACATGTCTGTCTCTGAGAAAGACGCAATCAGTAAACATCAGCAATAGAGATTAAACATTAAATTGTTGTGAGCAGCAGTGTAACACCAATTAAACTGACAGATAACACTGCTCATAGAGAAAAATCACTAATCTCTCTCTCAGCAAATGAACTGAAGTAACACTATATAATCAACAGGATCCACCATCCAAAGTCAGAACGGTGTTACCAACCTCTAACTGACCAGCTCCTCACATAGTGAAGGCTCCTGAAGCTCGAGTATGTTGTAGTAGAGCCTCGCTCAAACAGGGCCGTCGAGCCCTCCACCACTTTGGTGTTAGAGTTCCTTTGAACTCGCACTGTCAAACTTAAACACAAAATGGGTTAGAACCTCTCCGCACTTAAAGCAACGGTTGTGCCAGATTTCAAATTTACAGTTTTCCTCTTAACCCAAATATAGTTTAGCTGAGATCTTGTTTGGTGAATTTCTTCAGTTTAGCACTGGAGCCACAAGGCTGATGTCACTAACATGTAATGGAAGGTTATGTACACCTGTTATGTATACCTGTTATCCTCAATGTAATCTCAAACAGACAAGCGTGGTTTCTGACACCGTAAAGCAGTTTTACATGGTGAGGTTGGATAATGTAATTATTACAGCTATTTCTCATTGATTTTACTCCCATCCCAATCCACTTTCTATCTTAACGGTAGAAACAACTCCATTTTATTCTAATCCCATGTGAATTGCCATGTTGGCCATCATATGTAGAAAAGGAGTTTTTGTGTATTTTTTTAAGTGTGGAGACACGCAAAGAAGCATCTGATTCGTGGTCTAAATCAAGCAAATATGTTTTGTCCTACCTCAAGTGTATGATTCCCAAGCTAATGACAACATTAATGACATTTCATTCACTTAAGACATCTTAGTGGATGGTTAGGGTAAATGGGATTATGGTAAATTAGGATTAAATAAAATCTTTGGACATGCTATGAGCAGCCGAATGTATGATGTATGGAACTTTTTTGGTGTCACAGCTATGTGTGAATCTGTTCCCCTCTCTTTAATTTTATTGTTTTCGTTTTATTTTGTGTGAATCAGCCGTTAACATTACCCACTTTATGTGGTAACATTACCCCACCTCCCAGCGTAAAACTGATCCTGTCTAAAATCATATTCATGATATGCAGTTATCTATAAAACCAGGCAAAAGTAGAGTACTGTACAGTACGTTTCTCCATTTTTATATACAACATTATGTCATGCAGTGCCAGAAACCACATAAGCCAGCCTATTTCAGATTCCATAACAACTCAGTGTGGTTTGAGGTATGTAGTTAACACAATATTTGATTTGTGGCCAAACCATTCCTCTAAATAATCTATCTTATATTATTCTCTGCAGATAGGTACTGAAGCTGAGGTTTGAATGGGAAATGCCTCGTCCCTCCGCCCCAGATGCACTTTATAGCCTGAGTCACCATAGCCTCCCCTTTGTGGAAATATTTGGGGTGAGGAAAAATTGTGCACATTTGATTTTCGGTCAAACTATTGCTTTAAAACAATCTACAGCGTAGCAATGAAGATGTGACTGTAGACAGGGTAGAGCTACCTTTCTTCATCCAGAACAATCGAGCCATCCTCTGCTACCCTAACCTTCGGCACCAACACATCCTGATCCTCACACTCCTCCTCTTCTTCTTCCTCCTCCAACTCTGGTGCCTTCACTGGCAGCCTGAGAACACAATCGCTTGTCAAGAACTCGGATTATCAATACATTTTCACACACTGAACTGAATTGTGGTTAAAGTAATTTCCATCTTTCAGCTGCGCAAAATCTCAGTCACTTGTTTTTGGGATTAAAGTCCCTGAGCAGTGTAATGTCATCGTTAGATGATGCAGCTTCCCATCTGAGATAATGCCTTTCAAATTCTGACTACCCAAGGCTCTTCAGTGGCAATTCTTGACGACACGATAGCTACGTCATGTTCAAAACCAGAAGGATCTTACCCGAGGTAAGACAAAGGTGCCAAACAGGGTTCTTTGGGTTGATGTCATAGAAGAACCATCAATGGATGGTTCTTTAAAAGGTACAATATGTAAGCTCTGGGGATTTGGAGACTTCTCTGGTGGAGATGTGTAATTGCACACAACGCGCAGGAGAACATTCTGTGACATTGGTTGTTCTTTTGGCTCCCTCCTCAAGTGGATGAATGGTGATCACAGTGGAGCTTTGAAGAACCGTTTTTGTCATTTTTGCAAAGGAGATGTTTAAATGAAGAATCTCCACATAATATAAAGGTTCAGTACCAACTGAAACTTTTTCCTAGAACCATACATTCAAGAACCATTTAAGAACCATTCAAGTATGCATCATTGATGCTGGGACAAAGTGTGCAAAGGCAAATTTTTCTCTGGATTCCCTGGATTTGGTCTTACAGCTCTGCTACTTTGAGTAGAGCAACATCTCTTCATATATGGACATATCAACATATTATCTGTGGCAAAAAAGCTATTATACAAAGGAAGAGATCAGCTACACTGGGATCTGGTAACAAATAAGTTTGAAACTCACTGTAGTGCAGCTTACCTTGGTGATGGTGGAACAACGGCCTCTTCTCCATTCTCTTCACTCACCGTGGAGCCCCTGTTACATTAACGAAAGGCCAGATGATTTAATACATACTGTGTATTTATGCATATTACACTACCATGCAAGGGTGAACAGATTTCTTTTTTTGTGCAACATAATATTAGAAGTTCAGGAATTAACTGTATAGCACATCCAAAAATTGGAAGAAAACATTAGAACATCTTACCGCATGGGGCTGGTGTTTGGTAGGTAGTATATGAGGTCCCTCATGGTCATCTTACTGCGGTCCATAGGAGTGTATTCTGGCTTCCGTCTAACCTCCCTCTTCCCGTTCTAAAGCATGAAACGGAACGAAAAAAAACTCCTTGTATGTTCCAAGAAAAACCTTCCTTGACTTCACAACTTAGCAAAAACACCTGATCCAACCAAGCCAACAGACACTGTTAAATATGAAACCTACTTGTAGAGATCGATTATCAAACCAATCAATTAATCTTTTTTTTGCTGTAGCCAACACTGACTTAACTGCAAGGAAGTCACATCAACATTTGCTTCTGGCTGGTAGCTGCTGTGAATGGCTGCATCCACGGTAAATTAGTCATTAAAGAGACGATGTGCCAGTCCTCCTACTGTTACCGCTCAAAATACTATCACAGACTCTACACTGTACATGACCAGTGTGTTTTTATCTGAGGTAACTGTAATGTTATGGTAACAATAATGTCCCTGACCCAGCTTCCCTTTAGTGAGCTTTCTTCTTGTCTGTGTCTGTCTGTTACAAAATAGACTTCAAGATACTCTTACTAGTCTATAAAATCACTCAAAGGTGCTGGACCAGCATATTTATTTGATGCAGCAATATGAGCCGAGCAGAACTCACGGCTGCCGAAGGTTAAGACCAGACATGGAGAAGCAGAGTTTGGCAACTATGCTGCTCTTAAATGGAACCAGTTGACAGAGAGCGTTGGAAGGGCCCTGATACTACACACGTTTAAATCTAGGCCCAAAACGTTCCTATATGAGCAGCACACTGAGTGTGTTTACATGCACTCAATAATGTGATCATAATAGGATTTCTGCAGTTATCTGATTATTCAAATGGTTATCTAAACAGCATACTCTGATCTCTTAAATCGGAGTAAGGTCTAGAAATCCGATAAAGAGAGCAGGATTTTAGCTCAGTAATCAGATTTCTCAGTTCATGTTTACTCTTACTCGGATTTCTGTCTGATTTCTCAGTCTGCACATGTGCGAAAACTGACCGTGGCACTGGAAATAAGCGAGCAGCATTGCCGCAAGATGGCAGCAAAACACTTCTGGAGCGACGCTGAAACCAACTACATGCTTGACAAAATTAAAGATTTAAATATTCTTCATCTTCTAGATGATGTATGTTCATAGTTTCAGGTAAAGTGGCGCGATGTTTAAAAAAAAAAAAGAAGAAGTTTGAGATTTACATTACGTTAACATCATGTTGTCATCTGTGTGTTTATTGGCTGGTTGTAAAGCAGAAATCTGATTACTTCCTGACTCATGTAGACCCAGAGTTTCCCATTATCTGATTACACAAGTGCATGTAAACGTGTTGATCGGATTACTGACAAAATCTGATTTTCTGCAGTGATCTGATTATTAAGTGGCATGTAAACGCACTCACTGTTAGCGTTCCTAGCCCTTTTCCTCTGTAACAGCACTTTTTTATATGAATTTAACTTTTAATTTTATTTTCTCGTTTGTAAAGCACTTTGACAGCAGTGCATTAAAGGTGCTATGTAAATAAACTATCCTTGCCTTTTTATTTCATCCATCCAACCAACAGCTAGTAAGACTGGCTTTGTTGCAGGGATGCCAGACTACAGTAGAGACTGCACTCACAAAGGAGAAATGTGTGCAAAATGTACAGACATATTTTACTAAATCTACTACATAAGAAATCAATCATTAGAAAACAAATTCAAGCCAAGCCTTGTTTACATCCAATTCTGACAGAAAGAAAAACTGTGAAAAGCCAAAATTAACACAATACTAAATCACTTTCAGTGCATAAAACTGTGCCTGTGAGGTTTACACACAAAACTCTGCACATATGCGGTTGATAAATGAGACCCCTACCAAGAAAGGTGATATTCTGTCAGGCCCTGTTGGACTGTGGTTGGGTAGCAGACCCCTAGTTTAAACCACATGCCTTAACTGTGAGAAAACCACTGTAATGCACTGCCCCGTCATGGCTTAATGCTCCAACTGATTTTCTCAGAACATATGAACATTAAAACAATAGCAGGCTTTGCGACTTCTAGAACAAACTGGAAAAAACAGATCTCAAAGGCTGACCTCACCTTAATATCTTTCCTCCGTTCAATTTTCATCAGTGCCTTCAATTTGAGGGCTCTCAGGATCTTCTCCTTGTCCGATAACATTTCAGCCCCCTTCTGTTGAGACCCTGGCTCATCAAAACGGGATAGTTTCACATAGCTTGAAGGCATTTCTGATTCTGATGTAGGACGTTTATGAGGTTCTAGCTCATGAGACAGGTTGCTGAGGCACTTGTCCAGGCTGTGGTGATGGTGGCGAGTCCTCCGTTGACTTCTTCTCATGGATTGGAGGCTTGGAAAGGCCAGAGGCTGAAGGAACACATGGGGAAGACGGTGTATGTGATGCAGAAGACTGTCTGGTTTCTTCTGTGGGGGTTTTGGAGCTTGATATGGTGGATTCAGAGAGACTGACAGAGTTTACAGAGCCAGAAGCTTCCTCTTTGGGTAATTTTGATGGCACAGATCGAGGCTTTCTGGTGGACTGTTGAGGTGTGGAATTGGCTTTAGGACCAACAAGTTTTGGGGTGGCCGAGACCCTCACCCTTCTCTGTGGAACAGCCGCTGGGGTGGTGGTGCAGCTTGAGCGTGCTCCATTATTTCTACATCAAATATAGAGCAAAGAATAATATCCACAGGATGTTCAGTGTGCCAGTTTTACATTAGCCAAGACATGATTGTAGCCCAAAAATTGCTTCTTTAGTTTTGTATTGGTGCAATGAGGCTAATGTAGCTAACTCAAAATTCCTTGGAAACATTTGTTCCATTTACTGCCATTAAAAGTTAAGAATGCTTTACTTCTCTTGTAAAACTATCATTTTGGAGATGTGAGATTTTACCCTGACAGCAAGATTATGCAGATTTCTGACACTATATCACAAACTTATCTATATAATTTTATAGATGCTATTTATGAAATCTGACAAAACTATGTTGCGTTGCTGAAAACAGTAGTAGCAGCCTGAATTTTGACTATTTTTACAGTTTTATACAATTAAACAGTCTTCATACAGTGTCAGAAGCCATAAAAGCAAGTCTATTTGACATTACATAACACTTAGAATTTGCCTGATGCTAACTTTAGCCTCGTAGCTACAGTGCTAAACTAAGATAGCAAACTTCAGACTTCAGATATGTCTTCAGTAATTAGCTATATTAAGGATAAGGAGAAAACTGGAATTAAGTTAGATTAGAATAAATTAGATTTGAGGAACAACTTGGGGTTCAGTGCTTTGCTTAAGGAAATAATGGCAGATAGCTCTCCTGATGTCGAATTATAGGCCCCATTTACACCTAACATTAATATGCATCTTGGGTGGTCCAATCACAAATGGACAGTGATAAGTAAGGTGTGAACAGGGTCCAATGTACCCTGAAGACACACTGTAATCTGATCACTCAAAGCACCTTAACAGGAGGCTTAGGATGCATACGACCTCATACACTGATAGTGTGAACACTAATGTGTCCCAGACAGCAAGGAAAAGACGGCCTAATCAACTGCACAATGCCAGAGTGGGTACTCGGGAGAGTTGGCTGAATTCCCTGGTGGGCCACTAGTGTTTTGGGCTGGATACTGTGAGCTAATGTATAAACTAAAACATATATGCTCAGACCAACTACAAACTGTACATCTGAGCGTATATTTGTGGTAATTTAGGGGTTAAACTAGCTGCCCCCACCTCAACTGGCCCAGCCCTGGTTTGCTGATAGTATGTCTCGTACAGTGGATAAAGATTAGATGAAGCTGAAGTTAACTTCTTATTCTCATGCCTTGTGCCATTTTCAGTGATGTAGCAGCTACAATCCAACGCCTGTACGTGTGCTAGTATGTAGCAGCTGCATCATTTAAGGTGAAAAGGAAGTTTAAATGAAGCTAAAATCAGCCTTGAGAAATTAGCACATCGAATTCACCACCAATGTGAGAATTTAGTACTGGCTGACACAACATGCAGTACTCTAAAAGAGTTTATTGCTGTTTTTTTGAGTTGAAAAATGAATGAAACAGTTTTAAAATACTTTTAAAGAACACAAGAACTGCTAAAAACAAGGTGGTCCTAAAACGACATGAATGAAAAAACTACTTAAGGAGGATGAGGACATATCTGAGCACATGGGCAGCGAGAAATGCTGACCTTAATTTACCTTGCCAGCATTTGATTGTGGCATATTGACTGTCACTATTATGTCACATTTACAATAAATCCTGCCATCAGTTTTCATTTTATCACTACCTAGCCACCTTGGACATTTTTGTCTGATAACAGAAGTAGCGAGCGGTTACTGCAGACACATTCGAGACACAGAAAAATGTCCGGCATAATTGACTTTATAACTCACTGCACACTTCTGATCTGACTGCTTGAGATGGATGCTAATGCCAGGGATGAACTGGGCCGTGGTCAAACGTTCCCATGCTTTAAATAAAAGTACAGACTGAACGGTCATCAGCAGGCAAGAAGCACTTACACATCAGCTGAGGTTTTCTCTGAAGGCGAGTTGGGGGCATTTTCAACACCCACTGCCTCTGCAGGCTCTTCCACTGGTGGCTTTCGCTGGGGAGAGGGTGATGGTCTGACCGCTTCTTCAGCTGTGACTGTGGGCGGGGTGTTGTTTCCATCTGCAGGAGTTTGTGAGGGCTGCTGTCCAGCTGGAAGGCTTCGACCTCCAGGCCTGAAGTTAGGCTTAACACTGATTCTTGCTCTTCGCATCATCCTGAAGAAATGAAGGAAATTCTTTGCAAATATGCAAAACAGCTCTTCTACACAATCACTGTCCAACTCTTATAACTACTAAATTAGCTTCAAGTTCTACATTTTTCTTGTATTTTAAGGTCAATTTGTGAGTATGTTACATTTTCTATATTTTACTATTTTCTGTTCTCATTACTGTGCCTTTAAGTGATATGTACATTCTGTTCTGATTGGTTGGCTTGTATTGCACCTCACTCAAATAGCAGTTGGTTAAATTAGGCTGAAATGCTCCATACAACCTCTGTATGAACGGGCGGAGCTAAACTACTGTAGGCAGAATAGGCGGATATATGTAAATAGGCTAGTTTTTGTGACATCACAAAAACAATGAACTCAAAAACAATTTTACAGCTTAGTTTACTGTATGGACCGGGGAATAAACAGTATGTGCTGAAACTTTGACCATGTTTCCACACTACATCAAACTCAAAAAAGTAAGAGAAAAGTTTTCCATGCTATGGGCGCTTTAAGATGGGAGTAAGCAGACCATGTTAGACAGTCCAGACTATCATGTCTGCATGGGCTTCTAGACTCTTTAACTGCAACTCTAAAGTACCACTTTAAGAAGATAAGACCAGTAAGCTCTATTGAACAGGTAACACGTGGGCTGAACCCCAGTGACCTCTGGGACATGGTGTGGTAAGGTTTCACCAAACTGTCAAATTCACGTGAGAAACCAGAGAATTGAGCTGTAATAAGGTTAAGAGGAAAGCTGACAGCTAAAGAGACACATTCAGAGTAGCCCTCAGTTTAAAGCACCTCCTTTAACTGGACTAATAAGGCAAGTTAGTGCAAATGACATGCAGTGGACCTTCTCCAGCAAACTGATTCAGCTCGCAGCTGCTGAGACAGCAGAGCTGATGACACGCCGCAGAAACGCCTGAACAAAATAAAGACTGGCGCGAAAACGCGAGAAAGCACGGCAGCAAGAAAACGTTAGACTCACTTCAGCTGTTGTCAGTGATGAAATGCAGTGAAAGACGCCCGCAGTCACATTTCTGCCCACACTCTCACACACCGGCCGGTCTGCGAGTGAGCGACCACGCCGGAGTAAGGAACGCCACACCGCCGGGGATTATGGGTAATGAAGTCTTAGCGCTTTCCTTTCTCCAGCTTCACCGAGGCGGAAAAAACTACATTTGCCGTCTGCAGTTGCAGCGACTCCAGCCAGTCGGCGAGGACTGATTGACGCACGTGTACCGGCTGTTATCAACACACTCCGCTCATGTGAGCTGACAGGCGAGCCTTTCTCCAGCGGTCCTGTCGCTCTGACCAGTCTGAGGGATAAGTCAGCCTACTGGGTTATGAAGGAGAGACACAGTCTATTTTGAATTTTTTTAATTATAGATTAAATTCATTTAAAAGCAATAAAATAAATGTTAAACAAATAAAATATGTTTAAAATAAATATATCGAGTCAGTATTTCCTCACGAAAGCAAGGCAGGCGATTTATTTATGTACAAATGTTTTATACGACTTGCTATTTCTCGTGCATTTTCAGTGGAAGAACCGTTTACGGTGAACAGATGATCATGAAATACTGGTAGTCAACGTGAACGTAACTCGAGTATTTCAGCATGAGAGATTATAGTAATGTATCACCGTCTGGCGGTGGCAAAGAGAACTGCATTACATTTATGCATTACATTTAAGGTCTAGTGAGCCAAAGCTTAACATACTATATAGAATATACACTGATCAGGCGTAACATTATGACCACCTCCTTGTTTCTACGCTCATTGTCTATTATATCAGCTCCATTTACTATATAGGTGCACTTTGTAGTTCTACAATTACAGACTGTAGTCCATCTGTTTCTCTGCATGCTTTGTTAGCCCCCTTTTACCCTGTTGTTCAGTGGTCAGGACTCCCATGGACCCTCACAGAGCAGGTACTATTTGGGTGGAGGATCATTCTCAGCACTGCAGTAACACTGACGTGGTGGTGGTGTGTTAGTGTGGGTTGTGCTGGTACGAGTGGATCAGACACAGCAGTGCTGCTGGAGTTTTTAAACACTGTGTCCACTCACTGTCCACTCTATTAGACACTCCTACCTTGTCAGTCCACCTTGTAGATGTAAAGTCAGAGACGATAGCTCATCTGCTGCTGCACAGTTTGTGTTGGTCATCCTCTAGTCCTTCATCAGTGGTCACAGGACGCTGCCCAAAGGACACTGTTGGCTGGATATTTTTGGTTGGTGGACTATTCTCAGTCCAGCAGTGACACTGAGGTGTTTAAAAACTCCAGCAGCACTGCTGTGTCTGATCCACTCAGACCAGCACAACACACACTAACACACCACCACCATGTCAGTGTTCCTGCAGTGCTGAGAATGATCCATCACCCAAATAGTACCTGCTCTGTGAGGGTCCATGGGAGTCCTGACCACTGAACAACAGGGTAAAAGGGGGCTAACAACATATGCAGAGAAACAGATGGACTACAGTCTGTCATTGTAGAACTACAAAGTGCTCCTATACAGTAAGTGGAGCTGATAAAATGGACAATGAGCGTAAAACAAGGTCATAATGTTATGCCTCATTGGTGTATATATGAAAAAATCAAACAAGAAAGTTGCTGGTGTTCTCAGAACAATGGACTGACCACCCCAGAATCCAGACCTCAATGTTTCCAACTTCAAAGACTGAAGTTTGGAGGGGCTCGAAAAAATCCCTGCAGATTTCTTTGAAAAACTGAAAGCAAGTGTCCCAAAAAGAATTTTACTTTGTCCACCCCTGATGATAGCTATATTTGATTGGCTCCTGTCGTTCAAAGAGCAATGCAGCATGAAGCTTATTCATCCCACTTTACCATTTTACACTTTTGCTCAACTCACCAACTCACTGATGTCACGGATGCACTAAAGTGACCATTCAGAACACCAATTAATGAAGTGTGACTAGTAAAAAAAAAGGAATGTACATGGAAAATGTGAAAATTGCTGACACACAGACCTTCAGTGACGAGCCAGTCATTGCTTTATTTTAAGGCATACTTGAATATACTCAAATACTGTATTACAGATAAATAGGACACTTTTTTGAGCCCATCCCACTAACTGAAATTCCAGTTTATTGCAACAACTACAGTTTCGATTGACTTCAGTTATACAACATCCACGATAAATGGCATAGTGCACAATAGAGTAGATATATTTATATATGTACACAGAAATACAGTACACACAGTTCCAAACACACATAGCTCTTTTATGACAAGGCTCGCTTCAACTTCCAGTACAGTACAGGCGGATCGTCTTTTCATTTTATCCTTCAACTCTTGAGAGTCTTTGAGGTGAACACGCATCAGCGGTTAGTGAAAGTCTCAATCTGTACACCTCATAGTGCTGAAAACATTTTCCTGTACTTAATTTGATGGACGGTGTAACATGGTGAAAAAGTAAGAGTGCAGCAAAATGCCATCAAGTGGTCAGCGATGTTCTCGTGTACTAGCTGAACGGTTCAGGCCGATCAGTGTCCATGCAAAACAAATTAACACATCTGAATAGAGATACAGAGAGAGAGCTCTTAAGCTCGATAATGCTTAGTAACTGAGTAAGGAGAGGAATATGAGCAACAGAGCAAAGGATCAAGTTCAAAGGACAGCAGGAACAGATGCCATCAAGACTGCTGAGATGCTGTGTATGACCATTCAATAGCTTGGAATCAATGATTCTGATAGATGGTTCCAGATAAAATGATTCTAGTATCACTTCGCAGGTCTCAAACAATAAGGAGGAAGCTGTGAAAAAAAATAAGATGTATTGGCTGCATTATAGGGATGCGCTATATGTTGTGAGAAGAGAGCACATTTCCTAAATGGGGTGACCTCTGGTGAATTGCTGTAAATGTGGCTCTCCTGAACAATATGTGACTTGTGGTACATGGATACCCCCTCAATGTTTTCAAATGCCCCACTTACGATTTAGTCTTCCCGTCAAGCCTGGATGTGTCCAGAATGATGAGCAGTAGGTCAGCATTTATCAACCCTGGTCCTGGAGGTCCACTGCCCCACACGTTTTAGTGTTCTCCCTGCTCCCAACACACCGGATCCAACTAATCAGCTCTTTAACAGCCCATTATTGGTTAAAGTGAGTGTGATAAAGCAGAGAAAGCAGCACAATGTGCAGAGCAGCCTCCAGGACCAAGGTTGAGAAACACTGCGGTCGATGATTCTATAATGACTGACAAAATTAATGACATTTTTTAGAAAACTGACATCCAGAATGCCTTACATTTCAAAGGTGTTGGGCAAATCTTGAGGCAGGTAACTTAATTAAATATTTTTTTAAAATAATTATGTTTTTTTTTCCAAAATATTGAATAAAACATCTAAAAATACACACTGGAGTTTAGTTCATAATACTGAAACAGGAATTCCACCTTTTTTAAATTCCAAACTAAATAGTTAAGATGCAATGAAGTCATTCAGAGTGGTTTGATTTGAAAAATGTGCCATTCTAGTTAAACTTACAGAATCAGAATTGTTGTGGTGGTGATAGGAACCAGACATCTGAAGAGTTTAATGCCTCTAAAAGCTCCTTCAAAGAAAGTTATTACACAAAACAGTTGCAACTACATTGTCTGATGCCTGAGACACTGTTTTATTATAGTTTTTGACTTAAAATTTATCTTTTAAAATCCATTCGTAGTGAAGAAGTACATTTTGTAAGGCATAATCGTACCAAGAGAAAGCTTAATATCTTGGATTTGCTACTGTTTTACCAGTATCAACATTACATGTAAAACTAATAAGACACGTGTAGCTTCACTGTTCATTTTAGACTATGAATAAAATGTGAATCCTGGATACTATTATCACCACTGTGAAATCTGAGTTTGTAAGTTTTTCTACAATGCACCTTTTCACTCTGACTTTGCTTACATCTCAACTGTTGCATTAAGCAGAATTTTGAAAAAAGTAATAGCATCCCCCTTTAAATCCAACCTAATCATATTGTACGTAAAATAACAAAAATCATGAATATGGTTCCAAACTTTTGAACAGTTATTTTAATGCACGTCACCAATATAAAGCAGACTGCCAGGAAAAGCTTGTCCATTTACCCACCACCTCCATAGGAGTGACGTTATTTGTCTGTCCAGAGTCCATCATCAAAACTAATCATGTCAGCTGGTATTCAGAAGTTTGCTATTATATATATATAATCCATTGGGGAACCAAGCAGTTTGTGACTGGCTAATGAAAAGCAAGTATCATTTAATTCTCATAACTGATAAGAGGCAATGCTGCTTCTATACCACTAAATAAGTTTGTCATAAAATGCCACTGCGACCAATCAGGCGCAATCTACGATAAATGTAAACTGATCAAGCATCTTGAAAGGAAAAAGCATAAAAGGAAATTAAAGACACAAGGAATAATACTGCAATGAAGAACAAAAGAGTGATCTAAGGCATGCTCTTGTATGTCCAGTCATCTTCAAAGAAAGTTTTCTTCCATTACTATTAATTGTGCAATGAGAACTTCATTTGTCTCCTCTGGTTGACTTTGTGCTTTTTTTGGCAGTGGCCACCACAACCACTGGTGTAGTGCCAGGTAATCCAAAGCAACTGCCATTGCCAGTCATGACAGCGTACATGTAAGGTTACACTTTTTAGGCTGATGTGGTCATGAAGATGTGGTCATGAAGGTTCATCTCAGACTGTATGCTACTTTGCTGTGTTTGTGTAGAGTGAATACAGGGTACGGTAAAGGAGAAGGGCTCCATGGAACTTTGGCAGTTTGGGAACTAATGGATGAAAGTGACATCAGGGCTTGGAGATCTGCTCTGGAACTGGTTGCACTTTTGTATGGAAAGCTTGTGTTTCAGTGGGAGCCCCTGTGAAAATCAAAGGCATAACATTAGGAGGAGAACAGCCAAGATTCTTACATCAGAAAAAGCTAATCTGAACCCCTCTGATGGCCCAAAGTTTTATTACACCCTTCTATAACCTAAGCACAGTCCCATCTGTCTGATCAGCCTATAGCCGTTTAACCCTAGCCATTAATGCTGAAGTTATATAGAGTGTTTCAAGTGTTCTTTCTGAATGAGGCATAATTTAGGGCAGCCAATCAGATTAGGCCTCATTTATATATCAGCCTTAAAGGTACAGTAACAAAAACAGACAATTGATTTTTTTAAGGGATAAATGGTCATGTAAAAATGAATTATGATTAATCATTTGTTTTGGCACCTAAACCCTCACTGATGGAGAATGAACATCACAATGCAAATTATGAGAAATCAAGGTATCACTTCTTTCTGAAACTAGGTAACTAGCTGCATACCACATGATCAGTGTTTGGGTGAAGTAAGGTTCTCTCAGCTTTCTTTGACTTACTTGAGCCTTTCAGGCCTATGGACATGAACGGCCATCATGCAAAGGGGTTTCCAAATGGGTCTCTAAAGGGATCTGATCCTATGGCCTTGATAGCAGGAGCAGTCTGTAAAATTCAGCACAGGCATGAAACTGTTTATGAAAAACAAGATGGGGAGTGTAAAGTACATATGTACCAAAATAATGAATCTAAATTTGGTCAAATATAGTATATATTACAACTATAATTCTTACAGAGAAAAGAATACTTACTGTAGCGGGTGTTGGTGCTCCAAAAGCTCCGAAAGGGTTATCAAAAAGGTTCTGGCCACCTACTTTTAGCGGCTCTGTAAACACAAGACACTGTATTAAACAACACTGGTCATTAAAAAGGATGACCGTAGTTACACACATGCAAACCAAGGCAAATTAAAGACACCAAAACAGAATGTGAGAGAATCTACTTTGAACAAGAATCCCATCCTCTCACCATTTTTAGATGGAGCATTGGGTGGTTTAGCCATTTGGAAATCCTTGAACATATCCTTGATATCCCTCTTCTCCCTCTCTCCTAAGGGATCCAAGTCTACAAAGGCATTACTGTCAATCTTAGGGGGCTCTTTAGCAGGTGCTGTACGAGGTGGGATCTGTGGAGGAGGGCTGGAGCTTTGCTGACTCCCAGCAATTAGGCTTGAAGATGGAGGAAAGATGCTGGTCTGGAAGGGGTTCCCCAGGGTGGAGTTCTGGGCCCAGGATCCATTAGAAACAGGAGTGGTGGCCTGGCCCCAGGATGGAAGTTGCTGGGTGGGGGAGGTCCCAAAAACTCCAGAGTTGCTTCCCCAGTTGGGTACTGGAGAGGTGGAGAAGGCCGGAGGCTGAGCAAAAGGCTGGGAGACGCTGTTGTTGCAGGGCAAGATGGATGGGAGGGGCTGGCTCCATGGGGCTGCACCAGGAGTGGAGGCAGAAGACGAGGGTCCAATAGACAACCCTCCTAAAGTAGAGAGAAAACACGTTTTTAAGGGAGGTAACATAACCCTGCCTGCATTTTACAAGAGATCATTTTACAACAGATACTGTTGTATCTCTTGTAAAATGACGTATGTTGTGTGTTCTGATTTAGGAGCAGACTGTTTTAAAGGCCAAAAATTAAAATACCCCTTACCCCAAATGTAATCAAGTCATGTTTGTCATCTGAAGCTTGTTTCTTGGAGGCTGATGTACCTAGCAAGTAATAGTAAAAGCTGATGTCATAGAGGTCTGCTACTGATGAAATATCTTGTTATGGGGCAGATTTTTCACATTCAACATCAGGCTTGGATCAGGCTTGGGTCTGTTTTCTAATGAGTGATTTTTTTTATGTTGCAGACACTCTTACACCCTTTGTCAATCTCTCTCTTGCTGTTATAATGTTAGCTGCATTCATAATAGCTCTGGAGTTTGAATGACACCATGGATGATAAAAGGGATGTGTTGGGTTGGTGAAAAGGTTGCAGCAGATCTTTTTTTTTTTTGTTACCTGTTAAGATCGCCCCAGTATGTTAAGCATTTAAAGATATGTATCAACAGTAGCAGTAGTGGGCAATCAGCTATAGCGGTTGAAAGCTTTGTCATTACCATTACACCGAGATGGCACAAATAAACACATGCAAACAGTTCAAAATACACCAATTCCATCTCCTATGTACAGAGTGGCGGCAAGTGAGAGTGAGAGAGGTAAATTAGTCCAGTTTATTTTTGGTGGAGCAGACACCACACTGTAATGAGTTAACGAGTTATGGGAGAAAAGAGAGTGGAAGGAAAGGCCAGTTTCTTGGGGTTACATTTGACTCACAGCCTAGCGGGAAACTAAAGAAGCAAATTTTGGGTACCAAACATGTCTTGGCTGACTGACTACATTTGGGGTAAGAGGCAAACGTTGTAATAAGATTTTTTTTTTATGAATTCTTAAACATTTTTCAAACTATTTTATACTATTACACTGTAATATTCACATTCCAACACAATAAAAATAAACTAAAGCAGACTATTACACTCTAGGACATCATAAAGCATTAGACACCACACAAGATAGAAGGTGATGCTAGTGATATAAATTATGCATTCAGACACAACGCTCCATTGCATCTGAATGCCAAATGCTGACATTTTAATGCCATTTCTGAAGTGTTAGAAAGGTCAAAATATTCACATAAAGGTCAAAGGATTAATCTCTTCTGATTCTCAGAATTTTACCAAGGCCTGTGAGGGTGTCTGAGGAGCTGCTGGGGCTCTTGTTGAAAAAAGGGACAGAGTTGGCTGGGGTGCTGTCTGGCTGAGGAGGAGATGGCGATTCCGACTGGTTGGGTGAAGTGAACGGATCCGCTCCAGCTTTTTCATTCGTTGGGGACTGAAGAGGAGAGAGAAAACTGTTATGATTGTGCATGAATTGACTGCCTGTGTAAAGCATCAAACACTGAAAATAAAAGCTAATTTACCTAATTTTCCCCTTACCCCAAATTTAGCTGATAGCCAAGACATTTCTGGTGATACCGTATTTACATAAGGGGCCTCATACTAAAGTGATAGACATTAGTAAGTTCAAATAAAGTGATACCAAACTTTTAGGCACCAATTGTGTCTTGGCTGACTGACTACATTTGGGTTAGGAGGAAAATTATGTAAATTAAATTTTTTACCCAACTATTCTTTCAAGCTTGGAAAGCCAAATAAAGAGTTCAATGTGTCAAAGAATGTGTTCTTACCTACTTTTTGTCATTCACTGAAGCATTAAAAAAAGAGTCAAGTCATTAGAACACTATGTAAGAAGCACAGCATTTTCTGTAAGTTTCAAGCTACTGTAACTGTGACTGGATGACAAGAACTCTCTCAAGCTTCCAGAGGAGCCAGAGCTTCCTGCACTCACCAGTGCCTCCTTGCATGTAACAAAACCTTTCATTTGTAGCGCTGGCTTAAAGAGTTTTATACAATTATCGTCTTTTGGGATTATATAGTGTACGATCCCGAAAGACGTTAATATTGAACTTTGTCACCTTCAACTATTGCATAAAAACCCCATTGTTGTCAACTTGAAAACACTAGTTATGAAATGCACAGCTGCCACTTCTAAAATCTGACAGGCTGAGCCATGTTCAGAGCCGCTGTAAAATACTCCATACAGACACATATGACCGCGTTAGAGGTGGGCAATATGACAGTATTTTATTGTGATTGTGATATGTTTCATTATGGTATATTTTTTAATGTGATAATATACTTTTTCTGAGCATATCATGAATATAGGCAGTACTTAAAGAACTCCATGTTTCATTAAACAGAGAACACAATTAGTCCTGTTTAACTGGATTAAACACATTTTGATAGCTTTTTTGATATGTGGCACTACTAGTGCATTATGTGTATGTGCATATATATATATATATATATATATATATATATATATACAGACATTTTGTATATTATGAAAACATCTTTCAATTATTCTGACACAATATTTTTGTGGCATCACCCACAAATTCATCCTCACCTTCATAGCCCTCCTTCCCCGGCCAGCTTTTGTGTTGAGCGGAGGTGGGCTTATGATGACCGAATCTTTGGCCTGCTTGACAGCCGGCTCTGGCTTGCTTCCGTTCTCAAGCTTCACTCCATTCTGAACTGGCTGGTTCTTCTCAGCAGCCTCCAAAAATGGGTTTGGTGTTACCTTTCCATTGTGGCCGTTCTGCTCTCTGACTGGTATGTCATTCTGAGTCCAGGCACCCATGTCTGCTGCTCTGCCATCTAGTGGCCATTGGCCGTTACTTAGCGCCTGGATGACTGTCCTGTTGGAGAGCTGGTCGAACTGCTGGGCCAGGTAGTCGGAGTCGCCGTTCTTGGGTCCGCCATTGAAAAAGTGACTGGAGCTGTGATTGACCGCAGCAGTCGCTGATTGGTTGTCGCTTTTGGAGAAGGGGTCGTCGCTGAAGGGATCATGGCTGGGGGTGGGGAAGAAGCTGAGCTGGGAGGAGAAGGGGTTTTCAGGCGAGAGGCTGGACTGGACACTGAGGGCAGAGGAAGAGGAGGAGCTGGTAAAGGGATTGCCCTTCACACAGTTCTGGTTGCTGTCTATCTCAGTGGACAGATCCAATAAGAGGATGTCCTCAGATTCCTGAGAGAAGACAAAACATTCATTAGTTACATCAGCAATTCACCTTATTCACATGACCATGTTGTTTATTATGTAACACACAATATGGGACCACAATATTACTCATTAAGGAGTAGAGATTAAGGCCTGATCAATACAGATTTTTATATTAATTTTATATGGTCAAAAATTAAACTGATTCCAATAGTTTTAGCCAATAATATCAGCCAACTGATACAGTGGGGTCCATAAGTCTGAGACCACTAATGAACTATTTTGCATTCTTTTCTAATTTAAAACAAAGTTTTAAATTACAAATTATATTATCAGCACAACAATTTGAATGAAATCTAGAATCTTTAAATTATTTACATACATTTCAAGTTTTTTTGTATTAGGTCATTTTGAGCCCATTTAGCCCCACAAGTCTGTGCAAAAGCCTCTGATGAGTAAATCAAATCCAGCTGAGAGTCATCTCAACATGTGCTTTAATGGCAGAGATAAGACTTTTTGTACAAAGGCTTTATCATGATCAACAAGGTCATGAATTTGTTTGAATTTGAATAGTGACCTAGGAACAGTGCAGAATCTTTAATATTTATTCTTCTTCATTTTACTTGTCAGAACTTTCCTTTGTTTCAATATTTTCAAAATACTAAAACTGTCTGTTGTTTATTTCCAGGTCTAAATAAAAAAATCCTAGTATTTTTAATGCTGTATCAGACTTTTGGATCCCACTTTAGCAAGCTACTTCATTTTCTTATGCTAATACTAGGCTTGTGACTTTTGTTGTTGTCATGACTTTCTTTACTTCACTTCACATTATGTTTTGCTACAAGCTATTTTGTGATAACTCAGGCCAGTCAGGTTACATTCTCATTTATTTTATCCAGCATTTTTTGTCTCTATCAGCCCGATACTGAAGCTGACTATTGGAACAGTGCCAATGCTAGTCAGCAGCTGTGGGAAAATCTCATTTTTAATGCTTTCAAAACATAGATGGGGGACACATCAAATTTTTGCTCCACTTTTCCATAGCTGTGGACTGACAACCCTATGTGTAATATAACAAGCAGAATGGCTACTGGAAAATGCATGGATGTACTATGTGTTTTGAGAAGGCATAGCAATGCAATGGAAACATGCAGTGAGATGAGAAAAAACGTTCACTCCTTGACTTCAAACCACTGACATTGACATGCTATGTCAACTGACCAATGAGGATGCCTCCATAAAACTCATATCCAGTTGTGACTGGATTTTAATGGCTGAATTTTACAACTGTGAACAGACACTGTGAATATTTTGACATTACCTGAGCGTGAACTCTCATAGTTATTGCATTTAAATGGAAAAACAAACACTTTATCAAAACCAGGAGAAAAAGAATAACAAGGACAACCCTTAAAACAGGCTACAACAACAAATACCAAGTCCCAGGTTGTTATTAACATAATACTTTAGTTCCATCTCAATATGAAGGGAAACATTCCACTTTATAGCACCATACTGTTTCTTCTGTGTAGTCCATACTGAAACTTAAAAAAGACCCCCAGACCCTTTAAGCACTTATTCTTCTTGTTCTTACAATCAATCATGGTGAGAAAAACTGGCTTCGTATGACAGAATGTGCCTCTGCTTAGTAGTTCCTCACCACCAACAATCGGGCCTTTTGTAAGTTACAGCATGGGTTATTATTCTTGGCTTCAGCCAAGCTCCTTTATTCCCAGAGACCTCATTTCCTTAAAGCAGAGGTCAATCAGACACTTTGCGAGCAGACCAGAGACTCAACGACAAAGGCTCCACAGCTCGATATGAAAGCTGGAGCTGAGTCTCAATGGCACCAATTATGTTCCTCATTTGGACACATTTTTTAACACAGAGTCGCCCTGGGAAAGAGTGCCCGGTGAATGATTTCACTTTCTCTCTCATCTAACACAAACCTAAATCTTCAGAGACTTTGTCCCATTAAAATCTGTACCCAGAGTAGTTGTTGCATGGGTACACTGGGCATAGTAAAATGTATCAGTAGGTGGAATTGGAGCTTTTTCCTTGGTAATGTGTTTTCGATCACTATATAAAAGAAGCATAATGCTGCCTTTATTGCTGGATGCTATCTGATTTCTGTTTCTGAGCAAACCGTCTGCACAATTAGAATTTTGATCACTAGGGGCTTATTGCCAATTTGTTTAAAGTAACAATATATGGGAAATAAATGAGTGACGTATATCATATCATCACCGTCAAGATTAAACCTTGAATCTTTTCCAGAATTTGAAATCATGAGCTGCCATTTACAAAGTGTTGAAATTTCATGATGAATGGACCAATAGAAATGGTCTAGAAATACATGGAAAAAAATCTTATTTCATTAACTTCCATATAAGTTAAAGTTACCGTTTTGTAGATACGAGATTTTGTCCAGCAAGCATTTTAATTAAGAACTGAATTAAAAGCTAAAACCTTTCATATTAGTTAGATAATGTTCTTTACATATCAAAATAAATATGATAGCGGCACTTGAGTAAACACATGATTAAAAGGAGAAGAGCAGATAAAAGGCAGAAATAGTCCTTTTGTGCCTTTAAAGCAAAAAAGGCTTAATCCGTCTAGTTTCATGCCTAGAAACTGATTATGATCTCATTCATTTTCACAACCTTTTTTATTGGCAAACTGAGTAGGACACCATTGGAGTGTTTAAATGTCTAACATTGTATTTATCGTAGCTTTAGCTGGAGCATGCTGGGTTGGATGATGCTGTTTGGATCCATCCTTACCGAGGGAGAATGTAAGTCTGGCGGGGTCGACATGTCTCCAAACAAGTCCAGCTGTTCAACGCCCTGCAAGAAACGGAATAATCAACTTAACAGAAGATTGCATGCCAAAAACAATGATGAGAAACCAACGATTGCAATGACAAATGACATCAATAAACATACATCAAAAAGCTGTGCTGCTATCTTGGAGATATTACATTAGACATTAGAGATCAGTGCCAAATGGATATTATGATTTATAGTTGCAGTTGCAATTATATATAGATCTATAACAAATAAATTAGGTTCCACCCCAGTAACCATATTTATTTTTCTGTGCCAAAAAAACTAAGAAGAACAGCCCCATTACACTGAATATTTGACAGGGTGGAATGTTTCAGGCTAACCTGGCCATCACACAATGCATTATCAAGAAAACTGCCTTTAATGTCAGATTGTCAACAGTAAATTACATGACTTGTCTGTGAATAAAAAAAAAAAAGTTTTCTTTGTCTATGTAATGTCACGGGGTGGACAAGTTATGCTCGATGGGCTCTGCAGAGGACTTAAAATGAATTGTTTTATATTAAATTTATAAATGTTAATATGGAAACACACTTGTGTGTGTGCATCAAATGGCACTGTCGTCATGAAATGATTCCTTGCATAAAATGCTTGTTGAGTGTACTGTGTCTTCTATAATTTAAAATAATGTAATAGTTTATTTAGTATTAATTATTCCTGACTGCATGCTGTCTTATGTTTGTTGTATGTATTGTATTTTAACCAATGTTCTTATGGTTATTCCAGTTTTGTAACCTAGTAATCTCTGACTTTGATTAATACAAGCACTACTACTACTACAAAGTAACAAAAGTTAGTTACAGCACTGAGGGAAGATGGAATGGACTTAGAGTGGAGGTGATTCATTAAGAGAGAATGAGCATAGACGTGTTTTTCACAGAGACAGGAGTCTAAATGGCTGCAGTTGGCACGTCACTGTGACTTCCTGTCTGTGAACATCATTAGTTTATCCCACCCTAGCAAGAAAGGCTGGGACATAGCACTGAGTCTGTGTCGGTACCATAATGTCTTGAGGGTGGTCTTGGTGTTAGTACAGGAGCAGATAAATCTATGGCTTGAGCTGATTATAGTTTTGGCCCAAGACAGTAATCGCGGTAAACTTGAGAATGGTCACTGTGATAATTATCAGACATTGAAGTGATGAAATGGACACCAGTATGTAGTGTAGCTAAAAACAGCAGTAGCAGTCATCGTAAAGCCTCAAACAGATCCATCTCCTTGTCTGTTTTCACAAAAAACAGTATGTCATACAGTGTCAGAAACCCCATAAGCAAGTCTAATGGGGGTTACTTGAGAATTCCATGAGGTGTGAAGCAAATGTGAAGTAATTCTGGCACACAGTTTATATGATACTAATTGATAAAGTACAGTTGAATACAAATGTTTGAACACCCTCTGTCAAACGACAAATTTTGTTAATTTTCTAAGTGAAAATAAGTGAACACATTCTCTACAGGCAACAAACTTAAATATGTCACCTTTCTGCATATTTTAGTGAACAATTTCTATTTGTTTGCTAAGACTAAAATAGTGGAAAATTAATACAAATTGTTCATTAAACTATGCAGATAAGTGACATTTTTAGGTTTGTTCCCTGTAGAGAATGTGTTAAATAATTTTGTTAATTTTCTAAATAAAAATAAGTTAACACATCCTCTACGGGGAACAAACTTAAAAATGTCACGTATATGAATATTTCTATTTATTTGCTGAGTCTAAAATAGTTGGAAAAAAAAGTACAAAATATGTCACAACTTTTGCAAAGGCCACATTTCTTTCAGCAAAAAAAAAACAGTAATTGTGCATTAAGGTGTACAAGAGTGAGTTCTCTTTAGAGGATGAGTACTTATTTTCATGTAGGACATCAATAAAACATGTCATTTGACCAGGGATGCCCAACATTTTGCATACAGCTGTATAAGCGTCCATTACTTGTCAGCTACATTAGCCCCCTAGCTTCAGTGAAAACTACAGGTCCTTTGAACACATCTTACCACATTTGGGGTAAGTGGAAAATTGTTCAATTATATTTTTGATGAACAACCACTTTAAGCTACTGTATACACATTAAACAGTACAAGAGATCATTGTAACATAGTTGTAATTCTATACCCAGAAACCCAAAAACTGCAAAACAGCAAATACTCACTTTTCTGTCGTTGGTGTGTGAAGCTTCGCTGCCATTCTGTGGAGCACAATTGCATTTATTCAGATACTTTGATATCAGATATCAAATAAGTGATCATAAATAATATAATAAATATAAGACAGGTCATTATAAATAATTTAAAGGGGAATTGCACTGATTTTTCAAACGAAATCATTAAGATGTAAAGTCATTCAGAGAGGTCTGATATAAACCATACCATTCTAGAGAAACTTAGAGTCACTGAGACACCACAGTGATGGTGATAGTTTTAGGTTTAGGTCTAACATACATGTTTTGAAAAGTCACAATGGAGAAGTACATGCAGGGTGTCTTAAGAAAGAAAATCATGCTCAAAGAAAGGATATCATTTTACCATTATCAATAGTTTTGGACAGTATATAAAATGTTGTAGATGTTGTAGACATTGGGACCCCTGGTTTCCATCACCACCACTGTAAAGAAATCTAATTTGGTAGGTTTCTCTACAACGTCCCATTTCAAATCAACGGTTGAATTTTGAGAGATCTGTGGAATTCCTCTTTAAAAAGTAATATTATCCACTACGGCAGATGTCTACACTTACCTCTACTACTTTATTTGGTTCTTCCTGGGGAGGAGACAGAATCTAATTAGCAAGATAGCAAAGATAACAGGCTGTAAAAGACTACAGCAAACAGAACAAACACAGCAGATGTCTGACTGTGATAAACTTGATAACAGGATATGTTAATGAAAGAAGATTTAGCATGAAAGCAGGCCAACATTTCTCTAGAGAATGTGTGTGGAGATTAAACAAAATGCCAGTGGGAACATAGACAAAGCTAACTCAAATCTGGGTGACATAACAAAAAAAAAGTATTACAAAACTACACTATAAAAACTAAAATTGGTTAGATATTTTACCTTATAAAAAAGTTAGTTAACCACGCTACTATCATGTTTAGATTTTACTGAACTTCAAATAATAATCTGATAAAGTGTAGCACAACGATTACTGTTCTGTTAACTTACTATTAGGAGTTCATTGAACTCTAAATTTTAAAGCAGAATGGTTACGTTTTTTAAAAATACGTTTTAAATTTGGAGAAGTGGGTTCAGTCATTCTCATGCTGTCATTCCATGATTGAATCCCATAAACATAACTGACCCTAAACTGGACTGTTGACTGGAGTATCTGATGCCAATTAAGCTTTTAGGACTAGAATTGTGTAAACAATAAATGTTCTGGATACATATTAAAACAACTATACTGCCTTACAAAGACAAACAGCAGTGGCTTCACCAATTGTCAAACTAGAAAAACAGCTTCAAAGTTCTGTTGTTGTCCAGCTAAATATAAGTTAAATTATATTAGAAAAAAGGATAGTTCTAGCTCTAAAACCCCAGAATGGCCACATTTGAAGCCTTCAATCAATATTCACCCTTATAGTACAGTACAAAAATCGGAGCCCACCCTTTATTTATTTAATTTTAGACAGAAATGTGCATTTTTCAGTATCAGGAAAATAAGCTGAAAAATACATGGAAATTACACACTCAACAACTAAATATGATATCAATTTTTTTTTTCAGTATTCAGTGTGTCCACTCTTTGCTTTCAGTCCAGCTACCATTCCTCTCAAAAAACATGCTTTCAGTTTTAGAAAGAAATCTGCAGGGATTTTTCCATACCTCCTAAGTTCAGTCTTAGAAGTTGGTTGCATTTTGGTGTTCCACTACAAATGTTCTTTTTTTTTGTCTATTTCCTTTTCTCAGTAAGGGCTTCCTGACAGCTACACATCCTTTCATAGTGTTGTGTTGTCTTCTCACAGTGGAATGATGGACACATGGATTTTTTTCAGACGTCAAGCAAGAGTGGAGCTTGATTTTCTCTTCTTTCTCAAAGATGAAAGCTTTAGGCACTATTTATCTGATGATGACACTTTTGGTGGCAGCTGTTAAGAGTATCACTTTCTCTGTCTTTTCACAGCTTTTGAACTTTTTCTTGTTTTTATTTGACTTTCTTCTTCCTTATGCAAGTGAATTATTTTATATCTAATTTCCACAGAAATATCTCCTGAAATTGAAAGTATATCATGGTGATTTAAACTGGAAATTAAACAAATAAAGGACTGTGGTCTCTGACTTTTGCATGGTTCTGTATGACCACACACTAATTCTGTATTAATGCAACAAGTTATTAAGAATCATTGCACTTTTCATGGAATAATCTTTGATTGTTATGTTGTCTGGCAACCACAGGCTCATTGCTAGATGGAATAACTCTTTACTGTGATTATCATAAATAATATTTATTGGTGTTTTATCATATAGTATTTTGTCTGCATTTTATGAAAGTAATAAGCTTATTGCTTTACTGAATTATATCTGTGTGTGGTATCACATAAATATCTAAAATATATTTGGCTGGACAGCAACAAACCTTCATCAATTTCTCTGTTGCTGTAGTTGCTCTCTGACTTTGCAGGGCAGTGTAATGCAACTTTAAGAGATAACTGTAATACAGCTGTTATGTTATCACCGGCACTGTCTTAAAAATCACTTCCTGAGGCCAGAGGTGTGATTAGCCTCGAACACTATGAATGCTGCAGTGCTGGGGTCAGAATCGTGCAGTACTCTGTTGTAAAGACTTCCTGTACCTTCTTTGAGCCCTCTGCTTCTTTTTTCTTCATGTTGAAGATGAGCTGAAAGAGATCCTTCAGGTCAATGACAAGAGGCTCCGCCTAAAAGGAAACACAAAGACTGTAACACCGCACTTCCTGAAAGGTGTGTATGTGTGTGTGTGGTGTGTTAAGAGAGAAGAGAATGAAACAGTGTATGTGTGTGAGTTACACTTTTGTGTGTGTGTGTATGTGTTGGGGCTGCACAACATTTATCATTTGTAAATCAATATCACAATATTAGCCATTTACTGACTGCAGTATGCAAATAAGTCCTCTAACTACTCACACTGTGTGCAGAGAACACCTAGACCAATCACAATAGAGTGTTGCGGTGGGTGTTTAGAGGACAGTATTCATGTAATCCAAAAAATTGTTCAAATTTGTTCAAATTATTATTAGTATTTAACCATGAGTCACACATTTTTAATATACTGCAATCACAATATGTAGGAACATGATTGCAATACTAGTACGCAGCCTTAGTGTGTGTTTATGTTTCTCTGTGTTTTGTTAATTTTCAGAACAAAAATGATCAAAAACAGCAATGACTTTGTAACAAGGTAGGTGTGAAAGTGAAAATTCTTATTATATAGGTACTTACATATACACAATACATATGGCATATACTGTTACATATGTACAAGATACATATGGGTCACATTATTAATACATTTAGGTATTTACATTTATATATTACATATGAGAACTGAAAAGATACCATTTCACAGACACAAGATTTCTTCACAAAAGCAACAACATAATTAGAACAGGCCCCATGTCCTAATAAGGTATTAAAAACAAACATGTATGTGTATATGGTGATGAGAGAGGGACAGAGAGAAAGAGAGAGAGAGGGAGAGAAAAGAACTACGCTCAATAGAAACCCAGCAGACCTGCTGTGCAGTTTTTATGGCGAAGAACTGGTGCTGGCCCTCGGCGCCACACACATAGCCAAATGCTCGATTATCAGTCACGTCACGAGCAATAAAGGAGATTTTATTCACCGCATGTTCCAGCACCACTGCCTGCAGAGGAGTCAGCAAGCATAATTAAGCACAATTAATGAAAACAACAAGAGACATCTCTTTATAAGAGACATGATAATGGGAGTACAGTAATGGGCAGCAGAAAGGAGACTCACCCCTGTCTTCTCGTCCGTAATGGTGATTCCCGATAGAGAGATGTTCACCCACACTCTCTGCTTGTGTTTGCCCTGAGAGCGAGCAGCTGCCGCCTTGCCCTGAAAACCACACAGAGAAAGCATGTTCTCAGTCTCAGAACTAAACTTGCAAAGTCAATGAACCAAGGCTTGTTTTGAGAAACAGTCCTGGATCTTGCATCTTCTTATCACACCTATTTAGCTAAAACGTGAAAGATTCGACTGTAATAATAAATCATTATGGTCATCTTATCACAAGTTTATTCCAAGTGTAAAAAATTAAGTGTTCAGCTTTCTGAAAAAAACAGCTTGCATGGATCTTTTAGCTTTGCTTTAACCTAGTGGTGGATGATATAGCAAAAAATGTAGTAGTACAATATTTCAAGTAATTCTGATACATAACAAGTCCTGATATTTACCTTTTCTGATAAGTTGAAACACACAAAAAGAGGCAGCAGTGCAGGATTTTAAAAATAGTATCAAAAAGTATGAACAGTATTTATTCAATGTTTCACGTACTGCACTGCTCTAAATACAATTAATCAGGACTAATTATGCTCTCTTTAAAATAAAACATGTTGCTCATTGTTCTGACAAAATGTACTGACAATATCTACAATATGCTCACAATATCATGATAACAATTAATGTTGTACTTTTGCCCAGTTATATTTTAACCTGCAGACTTTTTTAGTAAAAAAACTAATTTCTCTTATCAAGTACATAGATTCCTGCAATTAAATCCACTGGATTTAGTGAACTGTTAACAGAATTCTCAAAATATGAGATGTTTGACAGAATATGAGTGAACAACTGACTTGACTTGATTTGAATGTAACATTATTCTGTATAAATATAAAGAAACCAGATTTAATTTACTCTAAGCTAAATGATTAGATTTCAGTATGATTTACTTTAAAATAGGAATACGCTTTACAATATATTTGAAGCGATCAAAGGCCTATAACTAATCCACAAAAAAACATTTTTTAACAGAGTACTCTGAAGTTTTTTTTTACATCAAGTGTTTTCATCGTACAGTAAGGTCATTCTAACCTGAAAATGAGTTAAATGTCTCTTTGACTGTTTGCCATTTGGCCTACCTTCAGTTTCATCATGGAGTCTTGGCTCATTTTGTCCCCTCGGGCCTCTGGCACATCGTCCACTCCGATGAGCTTGGCCTTGTACCGAACGCCATCACCTTTGAACCTGGCTAGCAGGAACTCATCTGTTTTCTCTGGACTGGCTGCAGCTGTGATAGAGATAAAGAAAACATAAAGACTGTGCATTAATTTAACGAAACAAGATGACTTTATCTGTCTGAAGTCAGTGATAGCAGTGCCATGCTGGGGAAATGTAACCCTTTAAGGAAAACAATCACACTAAGATAACATTATGTGATGTCACAATATAGAGCTTCAAACGGGCCAGATATTTTCTCAACCAGTCAGAAACTGACCTGAGCTCGTTAAACCAGCCCATAATCACTTCAGTGCTAAAGTAAACCTGATATTTCTATTAATAAAAGCACATTTGACTGGCACTTTGTACCAAAAACAGGCTATTTTTCTTACTGTGCCTTTAATACTGGTACACATAAATTATCTCTGTTTTGACGGGCTCTCCTGTATTATTGCAGTCTGAAACACTTCTTATAACTTCAGTGCAAATGGGTGGAGCTAAACTGCTGTAGGCTGAAAAGGTGGATATGTGTAAATGCGTTGGTTTTGGACATCACAAAAGCAGTGAAATCAAATGAGTTGTTTTTGCAGCTTAGTTTCCATATACGGACTGTCTAGACAGAGTGAGCGGGACATTTTGAAACTTTAACAATGTTTACATTCCACATCAAAATCTTTTATTTATTTATAAAAAGTGAGCACAATTTGGCTTAAAATTTGGTACTAAATTCTGTCAAGTGAGAGACTCCACTATGCCAGACTAAAAAAAACTGCTTTAGGGAAATGAAAACAAGGAGCAAAAGTAAAACAAGGGGAAAAGCAGGCTGTGAGAACTCAAATGTGAAATGAGGACTTGACCTGAGATCAAGACACATATTTGTTGACATCCAAACCTGACTGAAGACGTAAACTCTATTACAACGTCTAGTCATATTTTAAGGGGAAGTCCTCTTCTTTTTTTCTCCATAATGAAATGGTTAAGATGTAAACAAAGTCAGCCAGGGTGGTTTGATGTGAAATGCTACGCTCTAGAGAAACTCACCAAGTCAGATTAGTTCACAGTGGTGGTGATATGGACCAGACGTCTGAAGAGTATAATGCCTCTAACAGCTATGTCACAGAAAGTTATTACATAAAATGGTTACAACAACAATCTTTTAGCCTAAAATCTGTTTTTAAAACACATGCAGGGCCACTGTAAAGAAATTCACGTCTGTAAGTTTCTCTAAAATTAACAGCAAACCACTCTTTAGATGTCTGGTTCATGTCACCACCACTGTGAACAATTCTGAGTTGCTAAGTTTCTCTAGAACAAAGCATTTCACATCAAACCACTCTGAATGACTGTGTTTACTTCTTGACCATTTAATTATGCACAATTTTTTATGTATCGGTGGAATTCCTGTTTAAGAATAGCTAGCATTCAGGTTGTAGAGATGTGCTGCAAACTGTACAATCACATGAAAAGTAAATGGTATAAGGTGCTTTTTTTTATAACAGATTCATTAAGTGAGGACAAGCCAGCTAATGGTGATTCAGCTCTTAAAAACATTGACTACAACCTATTAAAATGAATAGTAGCTTAGAAGTGCAGACCAGAAAGATTCTTTATTGGCTGTGAATTAGCTAATGTGAAGCATGACACCTTGAACCGCACAGAGCACAAATTACTCCAGAGACAAAACAATGAACTTGTGAACCACTTCGTAACTTGTAAATCACAAAACAATTAATTTGTAGGTTTCTGTAATCTGGCCAAAAGCAATAACAAACCATACACAGCAAATGGTTCAGTGTAGTGTGTCTACAGTGAGACAAAACGTCTGGGAACAGAGTCTCCTCGGCAAGTCTGTACGTTTGACACACCAAAAGGCAATTACAGGTCCTTCACAATCAACACAACCCATTATTAAGGCTTTTGTGCTTCACAAAAAGGTTCTCTCACATGATTTGACTTCCTTGAATGGTGTACATTAATCAGGCGTCACAAATGTGGTACTTAATCACAGTATGGGCGATAAAGACCACCTTGGTAATCTACTGCTCTGTTATGATGATTGGCGATGACTGCAAACTTAAACTAGTGTTTAAGAGCTAAATGTCTTTGCTATTCCTAGCAGTCCTTCAGAGTCCAGCCTCAGAGATTACCCTGAATATCACAGTAAACATTATGCTTTCAAACGTCACATTCTTTTGCTTGCCTTCGCCACAGCACAACACTGATATAAAGCCTAAAGTCATTTTAGCTGGTTCTCTTTACAATCATCTATGATTGTGCTGTATCTTCCTGGTCATCTGTTAAGATTGGAACTTACCATTACCTTCTTTACTAGTGCTTTTTCTGTCTTCTTATCAACCCAGTTCTCTGGAGAAGATTAAGCTGCCCATTCTTCATTTATCTCCCTTGACATCAGTTTCTCAGTTTGATTTACTTACCAGTCATCAATCTTAAGTCCATTACTCTCTTTCGCTTATCCTCTTTCACAGATTTTGGCAGCTTTGGCTCTACTGTTTTCTCTCTCAGTCTCTGGTCTTGCTTCTTTGTGAGCTTTCTGCCTCTTCATCTTGTTCCCATTTTCTGAATTCTCCCTCACTTGACTTTTCTGGTCAATCGTCTTTCTCAACTCATTCTCTTTCACAGCACTTTGCTCTCTCTTTCTCTAGAGCTTTATAGCTCATTATTAGCAATGCACTCTTGAAAAGTAAGGCACTTTGAATCAATGCCATAGAAGAACCCCTTTTCTTCCCTAAAGAACCTTTCAACTGATGTTTTTTTCTAAAGAACCACTTTTGTTAATGAGAGTGTGCAGAACCCTAAAGTTTAAAGGGGACATTAAATGAAAAATTAAAAAATTGAACTACATCACTACATCTGTTATAAATATGTTGTAAATATGTTTGTAAACCGTAGCAGAAAATTTTGCAGGTTGAAAACTTTCAAGACTAGGAACCAAACCCCCCTTTTGATGATGTACCTTGAAGGTGGGAACGTTTGAAAAACTACAACTGCTTCGGGGTTGGCTGTTTTTTTTCTTCACTTGCTGGTGAATGCTATAGGAAGCTTACAGAAATGACTCCTCAGATGAGGACAAGAAGTTAAAGACAACAAGCCATCTGGCTACCTAGATACCTTATCACAGGCTGGCTTTTTTTGTCTGTATGAAAGAGTTACTTTCTCTGATGTCCGATTTCTGTTAAATAAAGATAAATTAATCTTTTTAAAGATCTTTTACGAAATTTTATAAAAATCTTTATAAAATTTTCTTTAAAATTTTGTCTCCCTCAAAGTAGGAATAATGCTAACTAGGTTGTATTTATTAACCTATAGACTAGGCCAGCAGTCAGGTATGGATGACACCATAGGGATTCCCAGTTGTATGATATATTTGAATAATGCATCCTGGAGTGAGAGAACATGTGAAAATGATATAAAATCATGAATTGGTTTTGCTTAATGTAGTCAGTTTAAAGAACAGACAGAAGCAGTTCTGTAAAATAAATTGAACTTCCCATCACTACTCATTATATGGCAGGGTTCCCTACTCGGCCGCTGGCCCTGTGTAGATAGCAGGGGCGGAGAGACGAAAAGAAATAAAGGGCACTTCCATGCGGGGGCCCAGACTTTAGTCCTGTCGTGGACAAGCTAAGAGACGCTATTGACATTCACAACATGCAGAGAGCCAGCAGGCTGGAGGTTCCCCCTGTTAGCACCAGGAAACAGGACAACCCCCATTAACGCATAATGCCAGCAAATGCGCAGGCCTTTTTCACTCACTTCCTCTCCATCTGAATAGGTCAGACACAACTGGCTCTGCTGACTCTGTTTTTGGTAAGTGGAAGAAGATGGAAAGCTTCAAGGCTTGTTAAAGGGCAATTATAATAAATAAAACCTGTAATCATACTCTTAATCTAATGCAAATTAGGCAGTTTGTGAACAAAGTTTAGAAGCTTTGTAAAGTTGACTTCCATTAGTCTGAAGGCACAATTAATGTGTTGTGGTTAATGTTTTCAAAATACTGAATCTGTTTAATAGAAATCAGCGATGCTTTTCTACTCTGTAAAGCCCCAGAGCACCTAAATTCTTCAAAGCAGGTGAATCTTGGTATTATTGGCACACAATATACATGTATAAGATACGTATGTCCAGTGAAGAACATTCCAATGTCCACTAAACGGCTGATGTATTTTGCCAACATTTCCCTCTTTCAGTGTAAACTGGGTGGTCCTAATCTTGGGCCACCATTCTGAGGGTGAAGTAGGCTGACCTGCCCCCCAACTTTAACAAAACTGTCTATGGTTTCTTTATTTCTGTTAGATTCAGAGAAACTTAAAGAGCAAACGCTACCAACCAAGCAAAAACCCAACAACCATAGTTGTGCTATCCAGCAAGCTTATCTGTCTGTCCTTTATATATAGATAATATATCAACTGGCCACACCAGTATTCCCTGGATGAAAATCCAGCAGTAAAGTGACTAAGAACCTTACACTCTCTAAGGTCACAATATATCAACCAAATAATGTTGTTATTGAGTCATGGACACCTATTCAGTATTTTAAAAACATCATCTACAGAACAATAATACTGTCCTCGAACAAATGAGAGACATCCTTTACATTTTTGCCATGATTTTGTAATCTGTTTGATATAAAGTTAGAAGAGCGCACTCAAACCTGCCATACACAATGTAAATTGAAAGTAAATGTTAATTAACTACGTACTTAAGTAGGTGATTATGCCATTACATTTAAGCAGTATAGCACAGCAAAATGTGCAGTACTGACTCTAGACTTCCAAGGGTTAAAGAAAAAAAACAGAAACAGTCTAACTAAGATAGCCCCCAGCAGATGTGCTGAGGTTTTAAAATAGTGAAACATTAGGGGGCAACTTTGTGACCTCACCATGCACGTCATTTACAGCTTGACCTATGACCGCTAAGCTCCTTAGACAGCAAGACAGCAGATTTTTGGAACTACAAGTTCCCACTGTGCTCCTGATATGAGGTGTGCTTTGACGTTCACAAGTGACAGGCACTTAAAACACCAGCCATTTACAAATGAGCCCCCTGATGCAGGCGATACTGGAGCCAAGGTTAATTGATTCTTTCAGCAGACACAAAAACGTCTCAGAGCAAGACTAGCATGTCAATCAAAGCCATAATGTTTTAAAATGTCATGTACGAAATCATCAGCTTAGCTAAGGGAAAATAAACTTCCTCAAACAACAAAGCAACAACTGGGCCAAAAAAATCAAGTGTAGAAAATTTTCCCTTCCTACAAACGTAGTCAGCTAAGACATGAAGTCAAAGTTTGCTTCTTTAGATTTGCACTGGAAGCTATTGTTAACGGTATGAAGCCAAAGTAATGGCATGAACCTTATGTAACTGAGTAATAGTTTGAAGCTAATGCAGCTAAATAATGAAGCTAATATAGCTAAGTAATGGTATAAATCTAATGTAGCTATGTAATGCTATACATATAATGTACTTAAGTAATGATATGAAGCTAATGCTGCTAAGTAATGGTACAAAGCTAATGTAGCTGCATAAGTAACTGCATGCCTGAATCAAATACCTGCATCAAATCTTATTAAATTCTCAGTTTGCATGATGCTAATTGACTACAAACTTCAATTACTTGTTAGCTACAATCTCATAACTCCACTGTCTAGGCAGATATACTATCTTTGGCCAAAGGGGAAACGTTTGAGCGTTTGATTTTTTCCCCAACCATTGCTAGCTAACGAATAATCTAGCTGAAAGTTATTCTCTGCACTGTTTAACACTTTTTAACACTGTGGCTGGAGTTTTAATGGGAAATGCATCACAGTGTGAATCGTCCATCCACCCCAGATGCACTTTATAGCCTGAGTCACCGTAGGCTCCTCAGCGTGGGACTGTGAGAATGAGTCCAGTTGTTTTCATGCCTGTGGAAAAAGATCATAAACAGACATGGTGGAGAAGGTCTCGCAGTCGCAGCTGGAAGGTATTGTGGAAACAGCAACAGAGCCTTAATGGAATCCATCACCGGCGTGCTCCTCTGGAATGAGCAAGCCAGGCAAGACAAACAATACCACTGTGCACCGGGCCCAGCTTAGCAAAATAAATCCAGAGAACTATTGGGTCAAGGAGGCCTGCGAAACACTGCATACAGGCCTTTAGTGTTCTGTAGGCCACCATGACCTACTTCAGAAGACGCTGAGCAATGCAACATGGTCATGGAGCAGCCAATGTACATGTCAAACGGAGCTAGCACTCTCATCCATCAGTTCCACTTCATTAGCAGCCTGCCATTGTTCGTCGATGGGCTTATTTGGGAAATCAGGTGTACAGGATTTGTATAATAACTGGGCTGCATTCGAAACTACATCAAAAGGCTATTTTTGGATTATGTTTAACAGAATATATGTCTAATATAAATTATCATACTTCCTTACTTACTTCTGGCATTAATTGTGTTGATGTAAAATGTTTGTACTGTGCAAAAGTCAAAGACCATCTTTCACTTATTCAATTTCCAGTCAAAACGGCTATTAAATACATGTAATTCACTTTTCAGGGATATTTCTGAGCACTGTGAAAGAACAGATGTTTCCAAAACTGTAGTTCAAAAACATCTTAAAAGATAGAGTAAATGGGACTAAATAAGCAATGCATGACCTGGTAAAACACCAAAACTCTCACCATCAGATAAACAGCACTTAAAGCTTTCATCTTTGAGAAAATCAAGCTCCACTCTTGTTTCAGATCTGAAAAATTCACAGGTGTTTCTGTCCATCCTTCCTCAACATCACTGAAAGTGTTTAGGATCACATGAATTGTGAGAAGCAGAAAATGCAACCAACTTCTAAGACTGAACTTTGGAGGTGTGACTGAAAGCAAGTCTCCCAAAAAGAATGAACGCTGTAATAAAAGTAAAGGGTGGACTCACTAAATACTGAAAAAAATGATATTACATGTAGTTGTTGAAGCTTCTGTGTAATTTTCTGTTCAATATGCTTTCTGCTTTTTTCCTTACACTGAAAAATGAATAACTTACTGGCTGTTTTGACTGGAAATTAAATGAGTGAAGGACAGTCTCTGATCTTTGCGCAGTACTGTATACTTCCATATGGCAATGATGTACAAATTTGAATGAAGTCAATTCTATCCATTACATTTGTCAATGTAGAGCGCTCTTATTATGAGATTTAGTTGGAAGTATACCCAGCCAAAGCATAATCCTTCTAATTTCTGCTTTTTCCACTAAAAGGGAAAAAAGAAAAGTCCTCTATTCAAGAGGCTGAATAGGCTGTCTGTTAAACATTACAAGTGCGCCCATTCATATGTACTCCAGATGCGGAACATATAAAGTCAAAATCAAAATATATTAAAAACTATATAACATCCTATGAAGCTGGATAACTAATAAAAAAGACCCTTGCCTCATGTTTCATGCATCGCAGGAAAAAGTACAAATGGAAATTATATAAAAGACAGCCTTCGTCTATTAACACGAAAAGACATTTTTTCAAAAGTAAATTAATAAAAAATGTCCATTGGTAGATTGATTAACTTATTGTATTTTATAACTGAACATCTACATGATCTCCAAATGACTCAATTTAACCGTGCTCTGCCTACAAATGGGTTCACAGGATCTGTTATGAGATTGGACAAGCTTTACAGAATGTGGCAAAAATTCCATTCAACAGCACACAACAAGCATTTAAGTTCATTTTATCAAAATAAGGATATTTATAATACATTATCAATATTAAATGATTTTTTTTGCATGTGTGTGAAAGGTCACAGAGTAAGGATAGATCTGGTGTAGTATTTTTGGTTGTATAATGTTAGCATGCACATTTGTTGCCCAGTTTTGATTAGCTGCAACAATGTAGTCTAGCTTGCAGCAGAGCGTTTTTAACTGGAAACTCAATGTTATGCACCAACTCCAAAGAAATACTGTAGTAGTCTCATGTGAAAATGACAAAAACAAATTCTCTAAAAAGTTCTGTAAAGCTCGTCCAACTTCGCAACAGTACGGTCAAAAGAAAGTCTGTGGGTGGAGCAATAATAGGTCAATTGGACAAGCAACAGGCAACAACTTTAAAGCTTTTGATACTGCATTGTAATAAAAATGACACAGTGAAGTACAGTTCTGTTGGCTTTTAATTTTATATAAATCAAACCATTCAGTCTTGAAAGATGCTTTCCATCTGAAGGAGTAATAGTGACAAAAGAAGCATTCTCAGGCAAAATCCCAAATGGAGAGCTAAGTTTTACTTCAGAGGGAAGATTATATAGAGGTCTACTGTGGCGTCAGCCTGGCTTTGTTGGCTAGTTCGTGGACGTGGACACTGGGCCTGGCTCCCAGTTACATTTGTCCTCTGGGAACAAGCGGTTCCCTTTAAAACCTGACCGAGACAGTCACTATCTCTCTAATGACACGCTAACACAATAATGGCTTTTTAAAACCTCAAAACCAAACTTTAGCACAAAGTTCTTGTCTGGTGACTGCCTCACTGTGAAGAGGGAGGAGGCACATCACGACACAAAGCCAGAACTCCAGTGAGAAACTCCATAATCCTCAAAAAAAAACAGAAAAAGGAGGACAAACAAAAGGGTTGAGATAAACCAGACCTCAGCACATGGCTACAAGCCTCTCAGCAGTGACTGGCAAAGCTGCTTCAGAAAAACAAACGGCCTGAAAGTGGCGTAGCCATCTGTGAAAACCCACGTTTTGGCCCACACGCTCGCTAACCGAACTCCCTGGCATGCTAAAGGCAGGCGATATGCCAAAAATATAACATCAAAACATTTCCACGATACACGATATGTATCACAATATTTAGTTTTCTTGAGGTTAGTTGGAACAGACAAGTTGGAACAGACAAAATGCAGCAGTTAAACAGTGGAGCCACATTTTAAAAAGCCTAGGGAAGAACTAACTCCATGTTTGCCAAAGGTGTATGTTTATATATACACAGTACTGTGCAAAACTGCACCTGATAAAATTAGAATTAAAAAGCTATTTATCTGAGCAGTAAGCATCTATTCTCTCACAAAAACACAAATATTAGAATAAATGGAAATAACATTAACACCATAAGTAGTAATTTTATGTATGTTAATGTGCTAATTTAACCATCTCCTCTCTTGGCAGCCCAGTACTGCAGTTACCATCCAACACCTGGACTGGCTAATCTATGTTTAATTATGTTGAATCAGGAAGGCTAGTGATGGAATTTAACAAATCTTTGCAATGGTTGGGGGCATCTAGGAGATATCCAGAGCCAAACTTATCTCACAGGATTTCAAAATACAAATTCTTGTTACTTTTTGCAGTATTTCTGTTTATTTGCATCTATTCTAGTGATATATGGTGTTTCTATGGTCAAAAAACACTAATTGCCAAGATAAGTGGTTTTAAACAATGTGCTTAAGACTTTTGCACAGTACTGCATATATACACAGATAACATCATCATACTGCCCAACCCTACTATGAAGAGTCCATTCGACAATAAATGGTCTTTGAGGCATGCACTTCTATGTGGGTATTCAACTGTAATTATCCTGGAAGGAGTTAAGTAATCGACAATCAACCATCAATCAATTCCTGGGAAATTATAAGGAGAGCTCTTGTATGAACAGATGCCAATACATTAGCGGAAAAAAGCATGGCACCTTGATTACATAATTCTCCTATGACATGCTAACACCTTCAGAGGCTAGTGATTAGCACAGTGTAGCACACACAAAGACGAAGAACAGGAGGAATGTCTGAAAACTGAACCAGCAGTAAAGGACCTGTTGGAGATTTGTGCCGAGGTCACATCCTGTGTCATGGGACCGTCATAACAAATACCATTTGACGACTGCAAATTTGAATGACGCAAAGGCCTGTAGATGTATACCAATAATGTCCCAGGTTTCAAGTCTGAAAACAGTGATACATACTCTTTTTCTTCTCTTTCTTGGACGGTGTTTTCACGGGCGCCTGCTCGGCCGGAGGCGTGCTGGACTCCGTCTCTGCGGACATGCTGGTAGGCCGGCCTCACGTGATGGGGCGATCAAAAGCAGCTGTCTTTTTCTTTTTTCCACTCTGTAGTGTGCTCACCACACGCTGACTCAGAAATTGACCATCTTCAGCGATGCATGTGCTAGAGGGAGAGAGAGAAAGGCTGAGTGAGAGATTGAGCTTTGTTTCGATATATAGACTGTATGTACTGGGTAACGTGAATGGTAACGATGTCTATCGACGTTTTTTACTAAAACAAGTGAGGAAAGTAAAGAAAATTCAGATTTCCATGATATAGACCTTTTAAGTATGGAGTAACTTATAGAACTGCAATGGAACTTCTTTGTAGATCACATCCACCATCTATTAGCATAGGAACTGAAGATTATTAGGCACTATTCTTCTGTTCAAATGTAATTTTGGTCAAAAATAAAATGCTAAAGCTGACCAACCACAAAGCAGCATATATGCTGTCACTACTTAACACAAAGAAATTAAAGACAAAAAAAAATCAATTAGTAACTAAATGTTGGAGCTAGTTACCACCCATGACTATTAAAAATCATAATATCCTATGAAGCTGGCTAACTAATAAAAAATACAGATGGAAATAATATCAAGTAACAATAACATCCATCCTCATCCATCCTCTGTTAACACAAAATACATTTTCCAAAAGGTAAAGTATTAAGAACACAGCTGTTCATTGGTAGACTCATCTTTAGTGGTCTTATACCAGACAAACGATAAGCAACAACCTGCGCCACATGAAAAAATGACACACTAGAAAATCACAATAAGTTCTCAGTTTTATCAGTACAAGAAACCAAACCATTCAGTCCAAGCATACGTTTTCAGTGGCAAGGCAAGAAAAATTCATTTCCACATTGTTGCATGCTCTAGATATGTAACCTTCACATCCAACAACAACAACAACAACAACAACAAGATCTGCAGCATCTCCTATTGCATCAGACTCCGGTAAATGTTCACGCAAGCAAAAACAAAAGCTGAATCAACTTCCTGCACTTTCTCCAAAAATGACTGCCTGCCCTGTTGAGCTATAAATACATCTCTTTCATTGCTTATTACACTCCACCTAACATTCTGGCTTCAACTCGGCCAGCTTATCTCTTAAAAATACTTCCCCACATTTCTTAAGTCCTTACAAGGCCATTTTTAATGAGCATGCACCTCAGTGGTACTGAATTCTCTGAGCTATGACTAATTGTGGTACAGTGGGATTTTTCTTGCTATAAACAATAACAGTCGAATTCTGTTCATTTTCTGCTCTTAAGGTACTCAATAATCTTGCTGTGTATCTCCACAGTTCATTTTACAATTGTGAGTTTACTAGGCTAAGTTCTGTATTAATTTGGACAGACAGACAGTTAGGTGGTTGGGGGGTTGGTGGGTTGGATGGATGAATGTTTGGTTAGGTGGTTGGTTGGTTGGTCAGCTGGAGGGATGAATGTTTGGTTAGGTGGTTGGTTAGGTGGTTGGTTGGTCGGCTGGATGGGTGAATGTTTGGATAGATGGTTGGTTGATTGGATGAACGAATGTTTGGGTAGGTGGCTGAGAGGTTTGTTGGTTGGTTGGACAATGAAATAAAAACAAACTCTGAAATGTCGTAAATGGCACTGTCTGACCCTTATTCATATTTACTAAATAGACGTAGAAAGACTAGGTCCTAATATCCTTTGCCTCCTTAGGCAACCAGCCTCAGTATTCCAGCTATCCCTCAGCAAAAATGTGGCAACAGGAAGTCAGAGCTTCCCCTGCATCTGGGATCCATATAGACTCAGCCTTCTTCCTACCATAGCCTGGCTATTTTTCCATGTTTGTTTCCAATCTAGGAAACCACCACAACTTAGAGCAGGACCCTCGTGCAAATATTTGGAATATTTTTCCTCTTCCTCCCTTGTCCACTTACTCAAGAGCAGGAAATTAAGGTCAAGACTATAAATATGTTCACCTCTCACTGTCTCTACTGCTTTCAGTCGAAAGAAAGTCTTAGCCCTCAATCACATTCATCATGGGGGGTGGTAATACTAAGACCTAGTGTAAGGGTATAACAATATGCTATCATTATTGTCATAAGTTACAGGGCTGTGCAAAAGTTAGAGACCACCCTTTCCTTTTTCCACTCAAAATGGACATTAAGTACAAGTTTATTTTTTATTGTCAGGAGAAAAGTAGAAAACATACATTTAAGTGAAAATTACACAGAAGCCTCAACAGCTAGATACTTTTTTTTATATATTAAGTAAGTACGTCCTTCGCCTATATTACAGCTTCCACTGTTTTCTTAAGACTTACCTAAATTTGTAATGATATTTTTACACACCTTCAAAGCTCAGTCTGAGAAGTTGGTTGCATTTTTTGGCTTCTTGTAATACAAGTAATCCCAAACACATTCAAAGATTTTGAGGTCTGGGGTCCTGCTTTGCTTTCTGACTCTGAATAACTTGTACTTAATTGCCATTTTGACTGGAAATTAAACAAAAGGCTGGTCTTGGACATTTGCACAGCATACTTTCTTAGTACATCACGGGTATCAACAGAACACTAAACAACTTCATCTACCATAAAAAATACATATATAGAGAGCTTCTAAGCAAAAACAAGTGGTGAATATTAACTGTACAATGTACAAAACAACAAGTAGCTGACTGGATGTCAGCCCATTCATTTCTTTTTATCAACTGTTAGATGTTTTATCCTATTTACCATTTTACTCTACTGTTTTGTTGGTCCTTTTCAACCATTCCAAAGTGTTAGCAACAAGTAAATGTTGTGAATATTGAGCTGCCTGTGAACACTGCATTTGGTATCAATACCCAGGATCAGATCAGTGCAATCAGATGCAGATATTACGATGTTATATTTTTGCCATACTGCTCACACTTAGCCTAGTGTGCTGCAGTATGAGCTATGCGTAATGAGAGAGAGTTGTTTCATAATCGGCTTAAGAAGCAGGATTTCAAACCCCTCTAAATCCAAATGCACACAATATACTTACAAACACACAGTACACGACAAAGGCACTTATGAGTTGTATTATGTCTGAAGACGCTTTGTTTATAGGTCAATAATTTCACAATGAGGTCCTATACTCTTACTTATTTCCTTTAAACCCGTTCACTTTCCAAGTTAGAAGGTTTTCCCACAGCTTCAGGCTGGCAAACACATTTTACCCTGTCACCTGACAATAATAGTTCCTCTTTTACTCTGTAATCAGCTTCACCTCACAGACCAGCGACCGACCCATGACCCCAACTCTCAGCTGGCAAATAGAACTGCAAGACTATAAATGGTAGAAGATTCTATTATAAGGCAGTAAGAAGAACAGCTGTTATGGGCTCACAGCTGTGGTGGCCTTACTGTACACAAACTAAGGATGTCCTTAACTGATCTCAATGACCAATATTGGAGCCTTGTAAAAAAAATAATATTTTCACATCATGTGAAACATCATTTCATGACAAATGGACCAACAGAAATAGTCCAAAATTACTTTTATGCTTTTAAAGTTACATTAACAAATGTTAAGAACACTTTCTCCTACTACAAAATTATTGTCTCAGAGATACATGACTTTGTCCCGACAATGACAATATAATGGTATCACCGCGCCTATTGTCGCTTGTCATAAAAATAACATAAATAAACATCCACATCTTGCATTTTAGAAGTTATTTAAGTGTTTGAGGCATAGAACTATCTTAAAGAGGAAAATCAAACACGGTTCAACCAGATGAACTTAAAATGTGAGCGCTTGGATATTGCACTTAGCGATGAGCCAAATAAAGCCAAACAAAAGGGTACTTCATGCATGCTAGGGTAGCTTGAAATTCAAGACACTAAAATGGTGATTTCACATAAATAGCTCCCCCCAAGAAACAAAACACACCAGTTCAGAGTGCATCTTGCTACGCACATATAAAAAATGTAATGATTTTAATGCATTTTAAAGCAAATAGTAGACAAAAACATCAGATGGTCCCATCAAATTGGATTATAACTCAATATTTAAAGTAGTTGGCAGCCTAACATGTCCTATCTGACTGTATTGGTTATGCTTTAATGTATATGAAGCAGACACTCGGCACAGAAGGGAACCCTCAGGGCTTCCTAGGCTTTCTCTGAACTAAAAAACTAGTACACTATAAACTAAGCCTTCAGGGAACACGTCTATAATGGTTAGTTCATTTTTATTCAATACAGTCATTCTTGTATGTAGTAGTATTGCTACTAACACCTAGTGGAAAAACTGCCCAGGACTTTTATTTATCTGTAATGTCTAAGAAGGTACAGCTAAACAAGCTCTCTCATTGGTTAGGACTTCAGGACCTGACCTGAAGGTCTAACATGTTAGATTAACTATCAGCATAATTACAAAGGGGCAGAGGAATCAACCAATCATGCTTTGACTTTCAAAGGTGGGAACAACTGTGTGAGGAAAAATGTCACTTTAGGCCTTCCGGAAGTCCCAGATACATCACTGTGAAATTGAGTGGCAGCCTAATTAATGGGTTGTTAGAAACAGAAAACAGGGGGGCTGCTCTACACCATACTCTCTCTACCAATAGAGTTACTCTGAACATGGAATGTCTTTTAAATGTTTGTGTTTAATCTAGAACAGCAAAGCTGTTAACGCCATTAGCTTAGTGCTAACAAACTACTAGTGCCACTGGGACTCAGAAATAAGCACTTATCTTAGAGGTGTATTTCTTCCCTCGTGTTTTGACATTCATGGCTCAGACTGAAGGCTTAGCTCTAACAGTCAGGGATCACCACTGGATCTGCAGATAACCGGTACTAAAGGACACGGATCAGGATTAAGGCTAAAGAACTAGATCAGGACAGCATATGCACAAAATAAAACTGCCTAAATACACTAAAATGGTCACTTTCTATGAAGTGTTGATGGCCTCTGTGAGAATGAACTGTCCAAAGAGTCCAAATCCACTTTCCAAAAGCAACAATCTGGAAGAGATGATGAAAGAAATCAGAAGAATGCGGCAAGCTGGCAGGCAGAGAAGCCAGCTGTGGAATATTTATGCTCCTCTGTCTGATTCGTTCTTCTCCATATTCTAAGCAGGAGTCCTGAGGGGAATCTATCTCTCTGATAGCACTGATCCTCTAAAGCTGTCAACAAAGGAGAGTGGAAAAAAAAAAAACGATGCACTTCTGGTCAAACTAGCACTGTCAGTGCGTGCACCTAAATAATGTCTGAGAGCCGGTACCAGGCTGTGACAAGAATTGAAAAGCACTAACATGAGTGAGTGTTTTTCAAGCAAGGACAACAATGTGAATGTAATTATGGGGATAAAGCATACTTATAGTTTGAAAATATATTCATCCTTTTGGAGCAGAAAATGCTGAAATAGATAAGAATGTAAATCAATGACGTGGCCTTAGAATGGACAAAGGTTACAGGCTTCAGAAAATCTATGCTTTTAGGTGACTCATGTGCTGTCACATTGACCTTTACAGGCTACTTTATAATCACTGATGAGTTTTATGCTTCCAAATGAAAGTAAGGACATTTACATTGATTTATATAAATTTTACAGAAAGCTAATTCAAATGTTTAAAAGCCAAAATGTTTAATGCATAACAGTACTCAAGTTGAATAGCATAAACCCAGCTGAATGGACCAACTAAAGGCCACAGCCTGCAGTACCACTGATAAGTCCTCATAACAGTCTCTAGTGTTTACTTAAAGTGAGTTAACTCAACAGGTGGAATATTACTGAAGTAAACAATCACTTGAATGTGGCATTTAGAAAAAACACACCATGATTCACCTGACATTCAATTGAAGTCAATACAGAATTTGATGGTGGCATGTGAAAAGCAAGGTCTTTGTGGGATATCTCAATAAAAACATTAAAAAAAAAAGCTCTCTTCAACCCCAACAACTAGAATGCTCATCACAAATACTCAACCATTCTAACTCTAGTCTAGAAAATAATCTTAATAATTTCATCTATTTCTTCTGTGAACAGCTTTAATTTAAGGGGTCATACAGGCATTCACCAACTTCACAGAAATTGCCATTAATTCAATTACATTTGTGTTCTATGTAAACCCCATATCATTGAAAGCCATGACATCATTTGTACTCAAATCATTTAGTTATGATTACACTTTCTTTTAATTAGTTACCAATGAATTCGAGTTGCTTGTATGATCTAGTTGAAATAAGTATATTAGTATGTTAATGTTTCCTTTTATAAAAGTACTACATAAGTAAAAAAGTCCTGATCTAATGCTTCAGACACAAGCTAATATGTTAGCCCCAAGCATGATGCAATGATACAATATGATGTGGTACAACTGGATAGAATGCGATATATTGCAGTGTTACATCCCTACTAACCATGGCAGTGTTTTGAATCTCTGTTTTGTAGTCAGTTTGTAAGGCTGCTAACTGCGAACTTGGAAGTCTTTTTATTGGCTGGCATGAGAGCACATAACTCTGAAAACTCTAAGTTTTTCCCTACATTTTCTGATCATTACAACTGTGTACACAGGGAGAGTAACTTCAGTATAATGCAGAATTAACTGGTATGAAAATCAAAATAAATAAAACTACTATTGAGGAAAGGTTTATATAAACTGAGTTTTCAAAAATTAATTCATTAAATCAATTGCTTTTCTTCAGATGGTGTGGACAAACCAGACTTCTCAGGGGTTTACAGAATATTATACAGTTTCATTACAGCTTATCCAGTGCATATAATGACTAAACAATACTAAACAAAAGATGCTGAGAAATATCCTCCTTTATTCTTCTTCTTAAACCATGCCTCAAGCTATTGTTTAGATTCTATAGTGTTTTAATTCTTCAGACTACAAGACATCCTATACCTTTAAAACATCTCCCCCACTAACGCAGATGACTTCAGAACATCCTGGCCAAAGCTAAGCCCAAAAACCAACATCAATATTTACACTTTGTTTCTGACCTGAGAGGACCTCCAGCTCTTCGTTTTCTCTTTCTCTTCCCCCTTGCTGACTCTCCGGACAGAATCCAGTGCCAGAGAGGAGAGCAAATGAGGGGGCCAGGCCAGGAGCCACAAACTCGGCGAATACCTCCGGAGAGCGAGAACAATGAGTGTACAGTAAACACCATCTTTCCTCTTCCCTGGCTCCTAGGCTCTGTGGCTGTTTCTTGACACAGGCCAATGGAGCTTTTTAAATACGCACATCAAAAAAAGGCAGGAAGCCAAAACGCATCCACCTCAGCTCCGTGCCAGAAATTTCTGGCCTCTGAGGATAACTCTGTACAAAACGTATCCCCAGGGGTGTGGATTTAATAGTCACCAGGGCAAAGGTACAAAGGGTACAAACCTCGAAAAGGTTACAAAGACATTAGTTTGACTCTAAAAAGACTGTACCTTAGACAGTTCAGCAAAAAGATTAAATTTACACAATTTTGCCCCTACCACAAACGTATAACCTATTATGAAATGTAGTCAGGCAGCCAAGACATGTTAGTGTCTACAGTGAGCTACAAAGCTAATGTAGCTAACAAGCAATAAAAGCTAAAACCTCACCAGTTAGTGTTGTGCTAAAAGCAGGCTTAAATCATCACAGACTTCTGTTAAACCGATCTGAGTTATTAAGTAACTTGCTTTCATTGCTGTCCAAATTAAAACATGTATCTCCAAAATGGTAATTTAACAGGAGAAGGCAAAACCGTTTTTAACTTCTAATGTAAGTCAATGCAAAGAGTTTTAACACCAAGCAATTTTGGATCATTTCTATAGGTCCATTTATCATGAAATTTTCAGACAATGTAAATGGCTGGGCTCAAATGATGTACCAAAATAAAAACAAAAATTATTTTTTATTGCACAGCTACAATATGCTTATAACTGAGTTTTATTTTAACTAGAAAATTCAACTGGATAGACAGAGTATTTACTGGACTCTGAGTCACAGTCCTTTTGGAATGAAAGGTCAAAGTGAGGTCTGACCACAAAACAGCATGTTGAAAAAGTTCTTAAGGGTAACTGCAAGTATGTGGAGTTGGTGATTGGCCAGGATTCTCAGTATATTTCCAGTCAATTATTAGTCATTCTCCCTCGACAGAGTCAAATCTACAGGCATGTGGGCTTTAATTAGAAAATAAAGCAAAGCAACTGGCGCAGACTGCAGTCCACCTTCTTAGTGGTTGCCATGACACCAACATGCCACCGAGGCAGGTACTGGTAACCTGCTTTTCGTTTGAGCATCTACAGGCTGGGTTTGCACAGCAAACACCACATCCATCATCAGAGACATGATCAAACAAAAAAGAGGACAGGCTCACACACAGAGTCTCCTGGGCTTTTCTCTTCAGCTGCCAATTTTGAGTTTGCGTAAAAGAGGCGTTAATCCTTTCAGAAACCAAAACCAAGCAAGCATGTATACAGTAATGCCAATGCACAGAAATGTGCATCAATATAGCTTACATTTATAGGCAGTACTGATCTAATAGGGCCAGATGTACATACGAGCCCAGGTGCCGCTCAAAATGTTCCTCAGTGCAATCAGTCAATATGCACCCACAATGCACCTCGATTTAATAATAATAACAGAGCCATCAACAAGCTCAAGACAAAACAGAAAATGGAAGTTCAGTGATAAGGAAAACATTCTACAGGGGTGTTATTTTACTCCACACAGACTGTGCATATATATTGCACATCATGGCATACTTTGAGCCGCATCTCAGATATGTATATGTGGGTTTGAACAGCATTATCTAGTGCTGCAAACATTCTTTCAGCAAATGTTTGAGGTTTGTACCTTCATCTATCCACTGTGCCTGCTGCCATTGTTAATGGACATTTCTCAGTACGAGTCTGTTAACATGACACTCCATCTTTTTAAAACTCCACTGCCCAAATTTAAAAGGCAGAGGAAAACTGTCCACCACACCCTGATCAAACTTTAGTGGACTGAGCAGAAAATGTAACCAGCTGCAGGTGTAATATCTCCACCCATTTTTGAGGCTCTTTCTCAAATGCATACACATGAATAAATTAAGCGAATTTTGTGTTTTGCCACGCACATGACCCATGAACTACATGTTTAGGCTCATGCTCCAGTTTTGTATATAACATGAGGGACAGGCCTTTTGATTTGCACCTGAAACTGGTGTAAAAGGCTTATTATATGGCTGGACAGTCTCTACATCGAAAAATGATGGATCAGATACTGGAGGAAAACAGGAACAAATCCATTCAGATTCTGTTACAAATCTGACCTTATATATCATAGAATTGCTTGTAGCACAAAGCAACCTAAAGCAAAGGAAGTAGCCAGATGTAGCCTATCATTAGCATAAGAACAGCAAAGCATTACACTAGAACTACAATTCCTTTATTTGAAATAGTCTAATTTAATCAGTAGTAATAGTAAATTCAGTAGCTGAAGTCATGTTGTTGGCTAAAAATACGTCAGCATTGTATGTCTAGATGCCCATCTTAAGTGAAGTGCTTCAGTTACAAATAGCTCATTTTAAAGCACTAAATTGTGTGTTTTTATTTTTATAATTGAAAATAAGTTAGCACTTCCTCTAAATAGGAAAATGTTCTGGATATTTTAGTACATAACTAATACTTATTTGCTAAATAATAGTTACCAGCTGTTACTCAATATCAGTATTAGTATTGGAGGAGAAAATGTGGTATTATGCCATCTCGTCATACATTACGTCATCTTTTCTGCAGCTGCACAATTCAGTGTAATACAATGTAAGAGAGAATGAACCTAGTAAAGACTGTATTCCACACAGAATGCAGGATGATCTTAAAGCCAAAATGACTCCTGTTGTGAAATGTACTTCCAAAGCTTAAAATATATGCACAAACAGCTTAGGTCTCTGCCAAACAGGCAGCTAGTACAATACATATCAATGACATTAAACACACACTTCTTATGAAAAGCCAAACTAAAAACCATTCAAGCTAAATACAGTATAACTACCCATCATAAATAGTAGGTAATTGTAGCTTTTGGATAGCTTATGGGCTATTGTGCGTCCACTGCAATCCATAGACCTACCTCTCAATTACAGTAAAGTCTGAAGAGACTTAAGATCATTTCTGTAAAACTGAAAATAAGCACAGTGTTAACGTACTTTCAAAACAGTTGTTTGACATAATTACCATGAATTTACTGTGTTTTTGCTCACAATAAGTTTAACTTAATTCCTTCTCATGGGAAATGATTAGGGGCAATAAATCTTTCCACAGCATGCAGACACTTCAAACACTGAAAAGATACACACAAAAAGACTTAAAGGTGCCATCTTGTGTGGTCTTATAGGTGTAATAGGTGTTCCTGGAGTGTTAGAACATCTGTTGTGAGACCACAATCAACCACCAAATCAGATAATGCCAAGGTCTGCCTTGAAGACATATCATTGTTAATGTAATTTGAAAATAGCCTTGTGGACTTACATTGAAAGCACAGAAGTCATTTTCCCAATGCATTACATGTCATTTACAGTCTTATAGTGAGCTTTCTAATGTAATGGCTTGGGAAAGTCACCCCCAGTAAACTCCCAACAATTGGGACCTAGTTCTATTCTATTCTCCCATACCTGACTAGACCATAACTGGCTTTGAAAAGTCATTCAGATTGTTCACTTTGCAGTGATATTAAGGAATATATGAGGTATAAACCGGTATGGAATTGTTGTGACAAATACTGATACTGACTTTAGCAAGCTAAAACCCTAATAACCAATAATATTGGTTGAATATTCAATGTTTCAATTTAAAGCTTTTTTTGATTTTTTACCTCTTATTTTTCTAATTTGTCTTGAGGTTACATGTTATTCTTATGCTTAAACATATGTTTCCACACTTATTACATTGCAGGCTTCTTATTTGGTTATTAATCTCAAGGCTTATTACCCAGAAGCCACTGTGAAATTGCTTTGTAAGCTATGTACTTATGAGAGTGAGTCACTGAAATGTGGACCCACTGTTGAGTCCTTAGTGTTTAAGGGGTTAAGGTCAAAGACCCTAATGGGTCAGAATTATGTGGACCTGCTGAACATCATTACCAGAGGCAGGAGGGAGAATGAGTGCTGACAAATGAGCACAGCTTACACAGATACAAAGATCAGCACTAATTCCATATTTTTTTAACTACCATCATGTGCGTCCAGGACACTTTGTCTAGGTGGGGCACCAGGTAGAAGACACTGAAAGGAAATCTCTGAGAAGAGCAGTCAATATTCCTTGAATTCTCCTCACTTCTGGTTTTGTGTGGAACGGAGGTCAAGTGTTATCCTCCACTCCAGCTTTAAAGTGAAGAAAACAAATGGTTCCACATCTGGTCTCAACTTTTTTTTCTTTTCTTTTTTTTAACTAAGGAGCAACGCAGAGCTTTAAGTGATTGTCCAGATTTCATTCTTTTTCACAAGGGGGAAAAGTGGGACACAAACAAACACCCAGTGCAAAGGTCATTTACCTCAGCATGTGGCCACCGCAGTGAAATACCACTCTCCACGTAAAAGAGCTACCATGACTTCTCTAGTGACCTGTATATGTCTCCAGTGAAATACAATAGTAGACCCTTTCAGCCGGCAGAGACCGACACGGACAGAGAAAGACAACAAAGAGAAGTCAATTGAATTGAAAAGATGTTTGTGAAGACTCGTATTCTTAATGGAGACTTTCTTTCTTTTTTACTTTCTTGACCAAACTCGTTTTTTTCTTCCTATTGAGAGGGAGTGAGATAGCCCAGGAGAAGAAATGGTTCAGAGTAGCCAGAAGTAAAGGAATGACTCAAGGAGGGAAATGAAGTTGAGCGCCAACATCTGCTTCCAATAAAACTGCACACATTCTACCAACAGAGAGAAAAAAATGTGTCCTGTTCTGAGTCATATTCTTCAAAACGTGAATTCACTTCTTAAAACATGGTGAAATACACAGTGGTGACTTACTGTCCTCAACTAAGACATTTACACATATTTGGGTGTAGTTTCAGTTACTTCCGGTGAGGTTAAATCTTTGTCCATACCTCCATGACCATTTCTAGAGCCACTGGAGTAAAACGAACGTTTTTCTCTTGACATTTCTGGTAATGTTTAGATTCCAAGACTTCAAACTGTTTGAAAGTCAACTCTCTTCAAAAGGCTTACAAACTAGACCATATCTTCCCCCCTGCTTATGAAAGGAAATGGAATGAGTTTACAGTGGCATTTCCTCCATTAGATGTAACATGAAGGGTAGTGAGGTAGTGGGAAAAAGAGACAAAGTGCTATAATTATGGTTATTTCTAGGCCGCACAGTTAAACTCGCTAACATTTTTTTCACTCCTACTCTCTCTTCCTCTCATCTCCACGTCCTGGACCGCTGTAATGATCCAGGTCTATAAAGACACACATTCCTTCAGACTGAGTTCATACCTGCTTTCAAGAGGCAAGTGTTTGTACACAAGTTCTTCTAAAATGAACATCTCCACCAGAGCTTGGTCTCATGTTCACAGATGGGATAGGCTATCCATTCAGCTGATCAAGTGTAGTCTTTCCTGAACACCTTCTGACCACCTTGCCGGAATTTAGATATATAAAAATTCACAAGGGGCTACCAATTGAACACATTTGTTAATTTAGGCTTTCCAGTTCTTGACAAAAGCATACAGTATAAAAACCCGACCCATTTTCATTGTTGTTAAAAAACAGAAAGGAATAAAGAGACATTATTGGAGCTAGAAGTGAATGAAACATTAGTTTGCTGTATTATTAGGCTTAACATGCATTTACTGTGTGTACAGTCGGCACATTTGTGGTTGTTGTTTTGTTTTTTGCTTCTGTGACACCCCAATTAAGGGAAACTCCACCAATGTTTAAAAATTTTTTACATAATTAATTGGCTGAGATGTAAACAAAGTCATTCAGAGTGGTTTGATGCAAAATGCTTGGCTCTAGAGAAACCTGGCGAGTCAGAATTGTTCACAGTGGTGGTGATAGGAACCAGACGTCTGGAGAGTTTAATCCCTCTGAAAGCTCCCTCACAGAAAGTTATTAGATGAAATGCTTAGATATATGCTGCCTGATGCCTGAGACATTATTTTATGATAGTTTCAAGAAAGGTCTTAAATTGTATTTGAATCAATTTATTTTAAAACATTTATGGCGAAGGAGTACATGAAGGGTGTTGTAAGGCAAAACAGTCCCCAAAGAATTTTTTTTTTCCCCCAGATTCACTATTTTACCATTATCAGCATTACATATAAAACTCAGAAGACATGTGCAGCTTTACTGGTGGTTTTGGATAGTAAATAAACTGCTTATAATAATAATCCCTGGTTCCTATCACCACTGTAAAGAAATCAGAGTCTGTCAGTTTCCCTACAATTCACGCCAAACCTCTCTGAATGTCTCAGTGACTGAATTATCCAGACATTCTGAAAAACCGGTGGAGTTGCCCTTTAATGAACTACATCTATCTATAGCTTACGGTTACAGTCCGACAGACACATGTAGATTTCAGCCTACTGGGTATGAGGATATCGTTGACCACATTCAAATCCACTCATTTTAATACAAACACAAAAAATATCCAACAACACAGCCTCCATTTGAATACAGCGCAGCATTTTAGCACAGCACTGCATTTATCTGGTGAAATTCAGCCCACACGTTTCCAAACGCGAGGTGACGACCAAGATTAACGCCGTCACCTCGGCCAAACCCAACGACTCCCTTTGTCGTGAGACCGTCCGTAAATGTCCTCGAATTGCCAAAACGTGGACAGACATAATCTAGGTATCATTTAAGCCAACCCACGTTCGTGTCGGCACGAAAGCGTGTGAGATGTAAATAAGCCCCCAGAGGAAAGGAGACGAAAGGAGGGGGGCAGGGGTTGATCAGCTATCAGCAGCCTTCACATTCAGGTTAATTCACCAACAGCCTTAAAATGACAACAGGTTGCGTCTGTACGTCAAATTAGCAATGTATGCTAAAGGGCGCTCTAACGAACGGCTAATTATACAGCAGCCGCAACATAAAATGATGATATAACTAAAATAATTTAGGATTTAGGATCACAGAAATTAACCACTGGCGCTAGAAACCTACCAACAGACCACTTAAGACAAATTCAGCTTGAAAATTAGCAGGTAATTTCTCTATTTATGTCAAACTAGCATGGAAATCGTTCAGGCGTTTTCGTTTGTTGTCAACGAAAATGTAACCGGCTGAGAGAAATAGGCTACGTTACTCACCCATATCAAGTTAACCCGCGGCACTGAGACCGAGACCTAGCATAGCCTCTTTTTCCTCTGTATTTTCTTCTTCTGAACCGGCAGAGCAGATGACAGTTTTTGGACAGCCTACAGTCGAGTGGTTTTGCCGTACAGTCCTCTGCTCCTAATAAGACGCTGGCAGCTCTGGGCTGCTGTGGAATGCGCTGTGATGTTACTGCAGCCCGAGACTCGGTAACTCCCCCACAGAACTGCTGCCTGCCTTCAGCACGGAGTTTAACCCTCTGTAGACCAGCCTGCAGATCCTCTCAGTCCTCATTGGGCGCTGAGGGTAGCAGACAGCTGAGCAGGAGAGCTGATCTCTCTCTTGCAGCAACCAGCTGTACTCTTAGTCGTGTTTTTAGCTTAGCTGTGTTCTCCTGATAAGACGTAGGAATAGAGAGCTTAAAGCCATAATAAAGTGCTAGTCAACCAAATAAGAGGTCAAGTAGGAGTAAATGTGGCTAGAAAAACAACTCGATTAAGATCAGGAACTCCTTAACTCTGCATCTGTTTAGCATAGGAACTGAAGTCTGTTATACCATTTTTTTTGAGTGCTATTTTTCCTTTTTTGGGGATTATTTTGGTCAAATTTGTATTGGGAAAAAAAGCATGTAAAGTGTATTTATAAAAAAAAAGCCAATGAAAATAGCTAAAATGTAGCTGAAGAGTGTCTAAAAAAATGAAATAAAATTTGAAAATAAATAAATGAAATAAATAAGTAAGTAATAATAATAAACATTATAAATGTTTTTTTAATGGGAAAATAAAATGATAAAGCTTAAAAGTGACAGCATAGCATTTCAGGTGCTGAACTTACAGAACATACTAAAATTAAACCCTATAAAGGAATTGACAGTGTAAATCAGAAAGCATAACACATTTTCTTCTGTACTGTAATGTACACGATGTGGCCAAAAGTATGTGGACACCTGACCATCACACCTATATGAGCCTGTTTGACATCCCATTTCAAAACCATGTGCATTAATATGGAGTTGGCCTGTTCTTTACTGTTATAACCTCCTCCACTGTTCAGGGAAGGCTTTTCACAAGATTTTGGAGTTTGTGGGAATTTGCACCCATTCAAAAAAGCATTTTTGAGGTCTGGCACTGATGTTGGACAAGACGGCCTGGCTCACAATCAACCTTCCAGTTCATCCCAAAGGTGTTCAGGGGGGCTGAGATCAGAGCTCTGTACAGGCCACCAGAGTTCTTCCACACCAAACTTGTCAAATCGTGTCTTTATGAATCTCATTTTGTGAACAGGGGCACATTCACGCTGGAACAGGAAAGGGCCTTCCCCAAACTGTTACCACAAAGTTGGAAGGAAATAATTACCTAAAATGTCTTTACATGCTGCAGCATTAACATTACCCTTCACTGGAACCAAGGGGCTGAGCCCAAACCCTAAAAACAGCCCTAGACCATTATCCCTCCTCCACCAAACTTTACTGTTAGCACTATGCATTCCTGTAAGGCGTGTTCTCGCGGCATCCAACAAACCCAGGTTCATCCATCAGACTGCCAGACAGTGAAGCGTGATCCATAACTCCCAAGAACACGTTTCCACTGCTCTAGTATCAGGAGTCCAGTGGTGGCGTGCTATACACCAGTCCAGCTGATACTTGGCCATGCACTTAGGCTTGTGTGCAGCTGTTTAACAACAGAAACCCATTTCATGAAGCTTCTGACATACAGTTCTTGTGCTGATATTGCCTTCAGACGCACTTTGGACCTGAGTAGCGAGTGCAAGAGAAGACAGGCGATTTTTACACACTATGCACTTCAGCACTTGGCGGCCCTGCTCTGCGAATTTGTGTGGTCTACTTTGGTTTCAGTACCGCTATTTTTCCCCTCTTGCTGGTGCACAGTGATCAAAACTTTGACACATAAACAAAATTTTGTCTTTTAAATGATATGACATGATGCATCATGCTTAATATGTGCAGGCACATGAACTGACAAGATCAATTGTAATTTCAGGTTCACTTTAAAAGTCTTGTTTTACATTTTCATGTTTTTGATGATCTGTGCACTTTTTAACCCCAGATCAACTTACAGTTACAGCATGACCACATGCTGACACGCTGCAATATCATGCCAGCATTTTCACTGTAAAATTATGAAACTCTTCCCATTGCTGATGTTACACAATGACTGTCTTATGATACTACGTCTATTCTTCAAATATTCTTGAAACAGGATAGTTTGCAATGAATTTCATGTTCAGTGGAAAAAGGAAATACAGCACATAAAGTCAGACCATATAGTTATATAGCTTTTATTTTTTCTGAAGAAAGTCAGTTTTCTAGCCAGACTTAGAGTCAGTGGGGAAAAAACTGCATTGTGTTTTGTGATATACAGAGCACGCTGCTATCTTGCTGCTCTGGTTGATTGTAAACACAGAGCAGATAGTAATGATAAGATGCCTTTGGGGGAATTTGAAAGAGCTTATCCTCTAAACCACTATTGTTCTTTTCAGTGATTTAATTATTTTTTGAATGTTCCAATTATTTGTGATTAAAGAATAAAACCTTTCAAAGGTTTTCAAAGAAAGTAAAGAAAGTCATTCAGAGCGGTTTGATGTGAAATGGTTCATCGTAGAGAAAGATTCCTTTACAGTGGTGGTGATAGGAACCAGGGATCATGATCCATACAGTGTAAATGTTGATTTTATTTACTATCCAAAATGACCAGTGAACCTAGACATGTCTTTTTTACTCCACCATGAATAACTTTTAAAAACTATGCTTCAGGCTAAAAGGTTTTCTTAAAACTATCATAAAAAAATAATGTCTCATACATCAGGCAACATATTTGTAACCATTACAAGGAATAGCTTTCTGTGACAGCTTTTAGAGGCATCAAACCCTTCAGACGTCTGGTTCCTGTCACCACCACTGTGAAAAAAATCTGACTAGGTAGCTTTAAGAATTGAAGGAATGTTTCTAATCAAACCATCCTGAAGGACTTTGTCTGAATCTTAACCATTTAATTATGTGGAATTTAATTTTAGACTTTATCTCCAAAACTTTACAGGTGAAGGAAAAACATTCTGAACTTCGAATGAAAAGTTAATGGAACCAAAGCTTTTTTTGGACATTTCTATTGATCGATTCATCATTTAATTTTAACACAATGTAAAGGGCAGCTGGCTTTTTCAACTCATGTGGATGTAAACTATATGTGCATATATTTGCTCATTAAATATAGATGTGCTGTATGTGTGATGCTTTAAATTAAATATTAAATATATTTAACTGCCATTTTTGAATATGTAAATATGCCAATATATGTACATATGTCAAATATACATGGAAAGTTGTAACAAACTTTTTTGAAAACATATTTTGAAAAACATGCACATGGGAAATTCTTTGGAAAAAAAGAAACAAAAAAATGAGATCAAAGGTTTTGTTTGGACTCTACAACCAAGCCAAAAGCTATTTCTGGAGTGTAAGATTTGATTCATGGAAAGGGCCAGTGGTCAGGGAAATGCTGGGATTTGTTCCCTGGTTCCTGCTGCAGCTGCTAGGAATGTTTTTCCACTATCTGACGTAACCGTTGACAGTGATTGGCAGAACAACATGTACCTCATTGAATATAAATGCTTGCTTTTGGTGACTGTGTCTCTGTTACTTTGGGCCGGCCACTGGCCAAGAACATCATTCATGTGTTTGCGCAGGTTTTCGGTCAAGATGACAGTCTCTGTTTAGGGGCTTTAGGTGCCACATGGGTTATATGGTGAAGCTGGAATAGCCCACACTCCTGAAGGTTGCCAAAAAGGGCTTTTTGGAGCACTGCCAGGGAAGAAGGGTTGATCCCCCTCCCCTTAAAAAAACTTTGAATTGAGTTGTTTCAGTTGAGTTTTTTAAGAACCATCCACTGAAAGGTTCTTCAGGGAAGCAAAAGTGGTTCTTTTGTGGCAGCGATCCAAAGAACCCCCTTTGAGGGCTTGATGTTTAAGGATGTGTAGAGAACTTCAGTGAAAGTCACACTTTTCACACACTAAGCCGTGTGCCTGACTTTTGATCTTTATATGAGGAGAGAAAGACAGAAGTGTTTGGTAGGGCGGTATTTTGTTTCTTATGTTGGTGTTTGTTACTTTAATTAGTATTCAAAGCTTTGTCTTCTGTTCACCCTTTAGGCCCCAACAGAATTTTAGAACACTCTCATGGATTCCTGATGATTTTCAGATTTAGAGGGTTATTTATCACTGTTTTAAACAAAACAATTCAACATAAAATCAGAAATAAATGGCAATTAATTAACAACAGACATGATGTTAGGCTATAAAAATCATGTCATACTCCGATAATCTTAGCTATCACAACCACACCCCTCCTATAATTTCACAGTGTCACCCTTTTTCTTTGACAGACTGAAGCAAAGTAAGGCCAATATATTAAAATGGTAAACATCATTTAAACAAAGAGAAATAGCCAAATATACATAATTTGTTTGGTTTTAGTTTTGACAGCTGAACAACATTCAGGTGAAGAAGCTGAGTGTGTCCTCAGTCACTTATACCCACAGAGCTTAGAGACAGAGAGCAACATGGATAGCAGGCTCCACTGTAAAAAAAAAGTCTGTAATCAACAGTACAAAGTCCAGGAGCAGGGGTTTCCTGGTAATAATAAAGGTAAAATCTGTAAAATTATGGTCATTTAATTACTTAGAAATATTGCTTTTTACTGTAATTCAACAGTTTCACTAGTTATTCTGACATACAGTTTTTATTATAATAATAACAGTACCAACAATTCCAATAAATGGAAATGTCTATGAAATAAGGTGTTTTTTGTCAATTTACATTCTATTTTTGTAAATTAATAGCAGCAGTGTTAAAATGCAGTATTTACAAGCATTTAACCTTTAAAAATGGGTATTGACCATTAAATGTTACAGTACTTTGACAGAAAAAATACTATTTTTTTTAATAGTGTAGCTAATTGGATCTGCATAGATTTAGAATAAAACATTGAAATAACTCAGCAATAAGATTTATGGTGGCCTGTTGAAGTTATTTCACTTGCTAAAGAATTTAATTTAGACCAATATGGTAGCCATTGACCATGAACTTGACAATCCATTCAGTAAACCAGCTAAATTGACTAAAACTACATCAATACAAGGAATTTAAAAAGAGTTGCATTTTGAACTTCTGTATCATCACTGCTACATGGGTAAGCAGAAATCCAGTCAGACTCATCTGTTTCCTTATCTGACATCAGATCACTCAGCTTTTTGGGACGCCTAAAAAAGAGATGCTTTAATGTGTAACTGCTTGTTATAAATCACAAATATTTTGTTTAAAGCTGCACTGTGTAAGTTTTGGGGATTTGGAGACCTCTCTGGTGGAAAAATGTAACTGCAAACAGTGAATGGAAGAACATTTTGTGATGTCAGTTCTTCGAATCCCTTCCCTGAGCAGATGGATCTGACTTTTGTGAGTGCATTGAAAGAGTATTGAAAGAGAACACAGTCAAAACTTGATGAAGGACAACAAGACCGAAAAGCTTCCACTAAATCCGAGCTGATACCTCTGACTTTTAAATTGCACAGACCACATCTTTTAGCATGTTTTTTTCCTCCTGACACAGCGATGCTACTTCTTTTAGTTTCAACAAAAATCTAACATGGCGCAACATTTAAATGTTATCTGGGCCTGACTGGTTGATCTTGGTTTGACAGCTAGTAAAACTTGCATTACTTGCAGTAGGGAGACCTCTATGTATGAACTGGTGACCCCCAGCACCCGCCCCCAACACCCCCCCTCTCTCTGTCTGCAAAGAATGGTGTTAACAGTCACATAATGCTCTTTGTCACCAGACTTCCAAGAAAGGCGTAAAGAGGAAACGTGTGTGTCACACTAACCTTGGATTGACACACAGCCTTCTTCCTGTTCTTGTTCTCTACATTCTGCTGATGCTGAAAATTACTTGCTGCCATCATCCAACATGCCATGGAAGGCATCAAATTTCCACTGACCACACTTAAAGAATATAGGCTATGTGCTATGAGCAAACAAACAAAGGCCAGGCACAGGTGGTTCCTCTGTGGAGGTGTCAAGTCAAGTGGTCTTTATTGTCATTCCTCAATATAACTTGCATACATTGGATTGAGATGTTGTTCTTCAGGCCACATGGGGCAACACAAAACAAAACAGCAGTACATTACATAGGACTACAAAGAGTGCAGATAAACAACAGTGTGAAATGAGTGCAGAATATACAATAAATACAGCAGACAATAAATAGTAGACAGAAAAACAAAACAAAATATGTAAAACAAAGAAAAGTTGTGATGAGTGAAGAAAAAACATTCAATTTCTAGGTCACAGTTCAAACTGAAGCAAATTTGTGACTCTGACCATGTTGAGGCTTTTGTACCAAAGGTCAGATTTTTTTAGTCTTATCTCTTTTCACTGAAGCTCATGTTCAGACAACTCTCAGGTGGATCTACTTAGCACAGGCTTTTGCACAAACTTGTGGAGTTCACACCAGCTTGAGTGCATCCTGTCAATAAAGCAAGGGGGACATACCAAATACCAAGAAATGTGGAAACTCATGTACATTCTTTGAGTTTTCATTGAAACTAATATTCTGATAATATGATTTGTTCTGAAAAAAGAAAGAAGGGCCTACCTTTTTGTAGGTGGGTCAGGTCATTACTATGGTGACCCTGAGGCAATGAATGTATTTCTGTCTTTAGCGTAAAAAGTGAAATCTCTTTTTTTGAAAAACAGGCAATTCAATGATTTGTCTCTGTCAGGGCAAAACTTTGTATCTCCAAAAGGGTAACTTTACAGGAGAAGAAAAAAGCCCTCTTGTCTTGTAATGGAAGTTAATGTAACATGATTTTTTTCAAAGCAATTCTGGATCAATTCTATTGGTCCATTGAGTTTTTAAATGACACAAAAAACAGCAAATATGAAGACAAGGTTTTATATGACAGTGACGAATGACATTTTAAATTACTTATCTGTTGATCTGTGATTCCTAGAGATGCTATCAGACTCACTATGATGTTCTTAAACCTTTGAAGTCCTGTTTTTGTTATTTGCAATATTATGGTGTATTTAGGTAATTACATAATAATTACATAGTCATTACATTTACATTCAATTGCAATTCTTTCTAGACTGAGAGTCCAAACTTTGATTTTTCTTATCACAAACAAAACAAACTGTATGTAGAAGAATGACCTTTTATCAAATTCCAATTATAGTGAAATATATATTATAAATAATTTTCCACAGAATCTCTCTGCTTGTTTCAATGTGCTACAAGTAAGAAACTATTCTTATTAATTACACCATATGTTTGCTATCACTAGCAGTATCTGTGTCTTCTAAGGATTAAGCCTTCCTTAGAGCAGGAGATCGAAACAGAAAGGGAAAGCGAAAGGTGTGAATGTTTTCCTTTTCTCTACGGGAGGAGCTCTTCTACAACCCCAAGCAGAAGGTGGTCTTTCCAGACATTTCTGCAAGCCATCCACCTACTACTAGCCCTGGCTGGGGCCGGCCCATTATGAGGACTAATGTGGAACTTTGTTGCCATGGTGACAGGCTTGTAACAGAGTTGACTGCCCAAGCGCTTGTTTTACTGTTCGACTGTGTAAACAGCAGCTCTGAGTCACAGGCTGGATTGGCTCGCTTTACTGCTGAAGGTGTTTTTCATTTAAAAGCATTTCTGGAGAAGAGCTGGAGAGGAAGAAACAGCAGAGCGGTGGAGAAATTCATGAGCATTTTGAGAGTTTTCATCTGTGAATGAATTCCTCTGCTTCTCGGAAGGCCATCCGTTCTTCCGAGGCTTCTTCAAGGTCCTCGGCTCAATGATGTCATGTCATCTTTTGCCCCCGTTTTCCATTCAGATCAACTTCTTTAAAGGGAGGGGGGGGTTCATCAATAAAGCCCACATTCATCAGAGGTCTTAATCTGGTGAATTTATGAGATGGATTTCTCCAGGCAGCTCTTTGTGCTTCCAGTGGTTCAGCACTGATGTGGCTTTGTTGCTAAACTGCATTACACCAAATGTTTGGGGTTAAGAATGAGGCAGGATACCAAAGGCACTCACTTCACAGTGGGCCTCAGTGCTGTTTTATCACAAAAGATCCACTAATGTGTAAATTCAGTAGTTCTCAACTTCAGACAGACCAACTGCCCTGAACAGTTTCAAGTACTTCCTGCCTCCACCCACCTCATGCTCAATGACAGGCTTGATAATTATCCAATGAACTGGATCAAGTATATTAGGAAAATAGTCTTTCAAGCCAGACCACTGTCTATTGTCAGAGAGTCTGGCAAAGGAGCGTTACTAGAGTTGTATGGATGAAGGGCTAAGGATTTTATTTGTAAAGAAAAAGGCTAAAAAATGTCAACAGGCATAAAATTGTTCAAGAAATATTGGTCAAGTTGGTTAAGTTGGCATACGAAAGATTTATCTTTTATATACAACCAAACACTTCAAATGGCCTAGCAACTACATCTGCTACTATAGTGGGTCTGCACTGACTTAACTCTTCTGCTGGAATACTTCCCCTCAGTTGGACTGAGTGGCAAAACATTCTACAACATGGAAATGACAAAACAGCAATCAAAACAAGCGATTATCTAATTAAATTAAAGGCACTTGGACTCGACAGTGATCCATTCAAATTACCAAAGAACCAGCTGTCCATTGACATTAACATGTGGCCAGGAATCAGGTTTCCTGATATTTATCTGTATCTGATTTTGGGGAAATATACTAAGCAAAGCCTGATACAAAAGCCTTGATGCTTGGTTGTACTTCAAGGTAGGGTTTGTTGGTGAAATTAAAGTGATAAGAACACCAGTGAATAGTCGGGTTGTATGTGGACAGGTTTGTACAAATATTTGTACAATATAAATATTTATTTTATTCTAACTTTTATTTGGAAAACTGCAAGCTAGCTAGGCCTACTCTGTTCATCGCTAACACTGCCACTTAGTAACATTATATATGCAGAGAATGAATTAGCCCCACTGAAACTTTAGATAGCTGCAGAGCTACAGCCCGTTGTACAGGTATGTGTCTGTTTCTGAGTGTCTGTTTCTTCCCCTCTGTTGTAGCCATGTGCCTTTTGTTTTCTTATACCATGTGCTTTTGTTGCTGTTGTTCTGTGTCTCCTCCCTGGTCCTGTCCCCTTGTTATCTGCTCCACCTGTCTGTGCTCCGCCCCTCATTACTCCCAGGTGTTTCTTATTTTCCCTCAGTGTATGTATACCCCTGTGTTTGTTCAGTCTTTGTCTTGCATTGTGGATGTAATCTTGTCTCTTGTTTGCTTGTGGTGCTTTTGGTTTGGTTTTGTTTTTTGTTTTTGTCATGGACTCTAATTTCAATAAAAATAACTCGCATTTGCATCCCGCCTCCATGCCTCAAATGTTACAGTATGGCAGGACTTAGACAGACAGTACACTGTGGTACACCGTGTACACTATGTAATTCACTGCCACATCAGTGGTGAATTTCTGCTATTTGAATCTATTTAAATAGTCAATTGCACAACAGCTCTTTCCCAGTTTAGATGTTTTCGTGTTTTCACAGCATTTACACTGAATGCTAACGCTGCCACTAGTTAGTCTTTTTGCCACTCAGTGGGTGTAACCGCAGTGACTCCCACCAACTGTGACAAATTACCGGACATCATGTCTATAGTCATTAAGGCCTATTTTGTCTGTAAAAACCTTTGGCACAAGAAAACTGTGACAGTGCTTTTTCCAGTGCCCTTTGGTTTCAGTACCAACGGTTCCTGTTTTACAGTTTTTGGTACATGCTCAAGATTGGTAACAGTGGATGCTAACAGTACTTAAGGGTGTTCTTTGATATCACTTGCAGCTAAAGCCAACAACAATTTAACTAATTCTTTACTTTTCCAGTTGAGGATAATTTCATCAAGCACTATTACATCACAAGTAAGTGATGCCACATTACACTCCTAACATTTCTCACGTGTCCAGCCTCATAATTACTGCCCTTAAAAAAGCACCTGTAGTTTTCAGCATCCATCCTAGCATTCATACCATTCATCTTTTGCCTCATATGGCATGTTGTCAGAATGTTAGCTTGTATAGTTTATGGAGGAATTGGTAGAATCTCATGAACGTGTGGGCTTTAAACTTTAAACGGCCAGGGCCCACTGGCCAACAGTTTAGCCTGTTGATGTTGAAGTGATATAGAGTGATGTTATTGCAGACAGTCAGTAGCAGAGTTATTAGATGTTTAAAAAAGATTAAACATTGTATTGTTCCTGGCTGCCAGGAAGAAAATGCATCATTGCAGCTTTCCAAAAGATTCAAATGAGCAAAGAAGCGGCAGTGGACTTCAGTCCAAAGATCATTCTTTACCTGAGCTTAATTAAATTATTGCAAGAATTTCCAGACAATTAAATGGCTTCCTTTCAAAATAAGGCAAACATAAATTGACTAAAACTGGCTAAATGTAATCCGCTCTCACATTTCCAATTCAACTCACTGAAATTCAGTCAACTTGATAAACTAGCACTAATTTAATCTATGTTGGTCCATTGTATGTTACTGGATTTAAAAATGGTCACTGCAGTTCCCAATTAGTTTAGAACCAATAAAAAACTTAGAAGGCAGTTATTTAAAATGTAAACCCAGAGGAAGACAGCCTAGGAGGAAAGACCATGAGATGGTACGTAAAACAAGAGGAAAGACACAGCCAATATGCAAATAGATGGAGCCATGGGCTAATGAAATCTTGTCTCCTGTGCCAATCTCTCCAACTGCTAATGGCAACAGACTATTTTAAGCACAACAGACTTAATATTAAGACTTATATTTGGGTATACATCCTGAGATACCAGATGGAAATCTCATGAAACTTGAAAAAACACAATTCATTCTATTTTGTTTGACTTCATTGACTTTTACTACATTTTCATTTCAAATAGTATCAACTTGATACTTTCTTAATACATACAAGAGCCAGTTCTATGTTATGTGAGGCAGTTTGTTATTTACATATATCAATCTTAAAGGCACAACAATAATAATATTGAGAAATAAAGAGCAATTGAAAAATAGCAAAGTTAAAAAAAGAACTGGACCATTTCGGTACACATAGCCATTTGTAAGTGAAACTCAGTGGAAAAATAAAATGAAATAGGCTCTTTAAAATTTCCCCACAGTAATCAAAGAAAGACGTTGTGGCATCTTTGTTAAATTAATAATATTTATGTATTGTTCTCTGATGTCCTGACAAAAAAATATTGTTGTATGGTCCTTCTTGACCTCCCCCCATAAACTTTCTGAAAAAAATCACAGGTAATGATGGACATCAACTACTATATTCACTAAGAGCATTGTTTGATCGTATAAAGTACTAAAACCTTTGGCACAAGAAAGCTGGAACTGTGCTTTTTCCATTGGCTATCAGTTCGAAGGTTCTAGTTGTATGGTTTTTGGTACCGGTTCAAGGAATAGGAACTAACTTGCGGGTGTTCTTTAGGTAACACTTGCAGCCAAAGCCAACAACCATTTAGCAAAATCTTTATTTTTCCAAGTGAGGAGGAAGTCATCAAACACTATTATACAGAGACGTTATAAATGAGGAGAGCAGTCACTGGTTGAAATATGAATGAGAAGCTCGAAACACTCAACATGATGTTCATGTACAGATAAAGTCCTACCCTTCAATAAAAAGAGCCAATCAGCCTGCTGGTTATGCTGTTACTGGAGAAAGGTCGATGATATTGTAGCACTAGCAGGTAAAACTCCCCCTCATTCTGGAGAACTGCCCAAGCGCAGTAGCCAGAACAAGCCAAATATTTGTGTTTTTGTGTTATTGAGCCAAACACTGCAAACTATTTATGAGGTTTTTGTTTACCAGTGATCTCGAATATGTTTTTGAAACTGTAATTTGACTTTCAGTTTCAAGTATTTTGGTATCGTCCCATTCAAAGAGATAAGAGCCTGGTTTGACTGGAAATAACTGCCCAGTGGTGTTGCAAAGATGGCCACCAAGTGAACAGACCTTCCTATAGACTTTGTATTATATCACCAATAAGTGCATTAAAATGTAAACTAAAATAGAATGATGTGTCAATTTCTGTTTTGAGAATTATTACTTTGTAAAGAGATCACTAAGAAGACATAACCCAATTAGAATGCTATTAGCTAACACTGCTTATATTATTAGCATTTTTGATAGCCTCCACAGAACTAGTGTTATTCTCATATTTTCACACTCAACAGAGAAACAATCTAAACTTTTTTATTATACACATAATTCTGGGTGAATGTAGACATTTGTGTGAGGGCATGTGTGCAGAACAGTGCAGTATATCATTTCCTATCAGCCACTAAGTTGAACTAACTAGCATGCAACATAGCTAATTAGCCTGATTACATTCTTTAGTGTGGCATAAAATGACCAGAAAGATAGTTGAATCGTTAATCGCAGTTATTATGGCGGTTCCAGCTGTCTCTTAGGTAGGTGGAAAATGAACTACAACTAGAACCATAAGTTCCGTTGGTTCTCATTTGAGTCAATTATTGTTTTTGAATGTGCAGTGGAAAGAAACACCCCCTCTAAGTGGTTCATGATGTAATTAATGGGGAGGATTTTGTTGAAGATCTCAACAACTGCTCCCAGCTTGACATTCACTGGGGAGCAGGCTTACAGGAATGCTTGCTTTGCTTTGTCTTCTGCTCTTGTTGGAAGACAGGACTGCAGATGCATTTTGGGAAGCAGAGAGGAATGGCCTGTGCCAGGTTTTACTTAGGAGGGTTGGCTTTTTTTGGGAATTCCTTTCCTGGAATTCATTGGAATTTATGGCGAGAAGCTGATTTAGCAACAACTGGTGGTGTACACACACACGCACACACACACCCACACACACTGCCCACCAAAAGTGCAGCTTGACTAAAAATTAATAGTGGAAAAATTCTGAAGAATGCAAGATGTCCCTAAACTTTTGGCATACAGCATACTTGCACTTGCAAAAGGAAGGGGAAAATTAAAGGGTTAAAAGAGAAACAAATGCAGTTTCCAAACCTGGAGCTGTTCAAAAATATTCACCTTCATGGGTGCTTCTGTCCATCCTTCCACTGTGAGAAGACAACTCAACACATAAACAACATAAACAAAGAAGCTGCTGGTGTTCTCAGAACAATGGACTGACCACCCCAGAGTCCAGACCTCAACATCATGTGTTTGGGATTTGTTGGATCGTGAAAAGCAGAAAATGCCACCAGCCAAATTGAGTAATACAACTAGTGTTGTACTCTATCATTTCTATCATTATTGAATGAATTAAGCAACATCAAAAACAGAACAAAACACTTCCTTCTCTACATGTTTAAACCCAATCTGTGTTGTGGATTGATCCACATTATAATTAATAATAAAGATCATAATTGATCTTTCCATGATGACTTAACTAGGGATTATTTGTTAGATGATGTTTACTGGTTCCAAAATTCGACGTCCTCTGATCACAGATCAGAATGTTATTATTTTAAATTTCATAATAAAAATGGATGCATGTTCTTTTATAATAAACTGACTTTAGGTGGTGATTCTGAATAGGTCTTAGAGAAGAACCTCACCATCATTTACTTCCAAAACTTTCAATGCAAAGTTAGACTAAGACTGTAATAATAGTATGTTTAGGTCGTATATTATTAAATGTAATATATTTAATATTCTGAAAAAATCTTAATCTGGTCTTGGTCTTGACTCAGATGTAACGTGTCTATAATGGTCTTGACTACCGCTACAACCAACTTCTAAGACTGAACTCTGGAGGTGTGGAAAAATATTCCTGCACATCATTTTAAAACTAAAAGCAAGTCTTCCAAATAGAACAGAAGATGCAATAAAGGCAGAGTGAACACACTAATTACTGATATTTTATACTATACTTAGATGCTTACATGCTGTTGTAGATTTCTGTGTAATTTTCTGTTAAATATTTCTTTTCTTTTTTTTTCTGACACTAAATATGTATAACTTGTGCTTCATGGATTTGAATTATATAAATGAAGGGTGGTCTCCAACCTTTGCACCTTACATTAGTGTATATTAACCCCTTAACAAGCCAAGTTTTGTTACACATCTTCTATAACCTAGGTATAGCTCCATTAGTTTGCATTGAAGTCTCTGTAATTACTGAATGATAAGCTTTTGTATGAAATAAACTTGGATTGTTAAGAGGTTAATCACAAAATTGCCCATTTCAGGGGATGGTAAGTAATTGTACAAACTGTTTAGCACATGGTTGCAAATCCTATGATTTACAGAAAGATAATGTAATGATCTGTAAAGTTCAAAACACTTCCAAGGCATCAGTGTTTGTTTTCATTCTGACAGCATGGGAGTAAAAAAAGCACACTGGTGATATCTTTCCCCTTTCTATCAGAGGCTCTCAGTCCATTCCTTGAGGACTTCAGTTTGGACACTTTCCTGTTTCCGGTCTCTTGATTATGTAGTTCAGATGTGTTAGAACAAAATGTGAATGGAGAAGAACAGAATGTGAATGGAGTCCCCTGCTCCGCATGATGTCAGCAAAAAAGTGAAGACCGACTGCTTGCGTCATATCCTCTAGCAGTGAACAGTACAAATCCCGCTGTCGCTCAACATGCTAAGAATTGTGCAATGAAAGTCTGAGGAACGCGCGCACTCTCTGACACACAGTGGGAGTTGTTCTCCCTGTTACTTCCTTTCCCGAAAGTCAGCTTGCTGAGTTGTCTCTTTGTAGAGTTGCGGCCGATTCCTGGTGGTGTTTTTCAAAGCCAGTAGGCTCAGATGTTCTCTCTCTCTCTCTCTCTCTCTTTTCTGTCTTTCTCTCTGAAGTGTTGCTTGCAAGAAAACAACTTTTTCCCGTAACTTCTCAAACTGTTTTGGTTGCATTCTAATGAGTTGTTGAAATGTTTGGAAAATAAAAAAAAAGATTTTGTAAAACTGACTGTTGCTTCTAGCCAGTCCTACAGTATATAATCTGAAACTGATGTGCTTAGTCAGTGCTAATTACAGTCAAGTGCAAAAGTTTGGGTGCCTCTAGTCAAAAATTTTTGGATTCAAAACAAGTTACACATCCTCTACAGAGAACAAACTATGACACATTTTACTGTAAAATTAATTTTTTATAGTATATATTTATATTTGCCCTTCCTGGATCGGGGCCTTGTCGTGGCGGAAGGGCTTGTGTGGTCTAGGGATCTTCAGAGCTAAGTCGTCGGGAGCAACATGCTCCTGGTAGGGTCTCCCAGGGCGAACAGGTCTGGAGTGAAGACCCAGACTAACTCGATCCAAAAACCTCCATGAAAAATGGACGCAAAACATTGTGTACCCTGCCCGGGAGAGGGTCACCGGGACCTACCCCTGGAGCCAGGCCTGGGGGTAGTGTCCCTCGGCGAGCGCCTGGTGGCCGGGCAGCCCACGTAACCCGGCCGGGCTCAGCCCGAAGAGGCAACGTGGGGGGACCATGTGGGCCCACCACCCACAAGGTCCAGCATGGGGGAGTGGTGCAGTGCCGTACAGGCAGTGGGAGATTGCAGGGGGGCCCTTGGTGGCCTAGGCCCCTGCGGCAGAAACTGGCTCTTGGTACGTGGAACGTAACCTCACTGGGGGGGAAGGAGCCGGAGCTTGTGCGGGAGGTTGAGAGGTACCAACTAGATATAGTTGGGCTCACCTCCACCCACAGTATCGGCTCTGGAACCAAACTCCTGGATAGGGGTTGGTCCCTCTCCTACTCTGGGGTTGCACAAGGTGAGAGGCGCCGGGCGGGTGTGGGGATACTCACGAGTCCCCGGCTGGCGGCAGTACAGTTGGAGTTTGTCCCGGTGGACGAGAGGGTCGCCTCAATGCGTATTAAAATCGCAGAGAGGAAAACTCTGACTGTTGTGTGTGCTTATGCACCAAACAACAGGTCGGAGTATTCGGCCTTCTTGGAGCAAGTGGGCGGGGTTCTGGAAAGGGTCCCAACTACAGACTCCATAGTCTTACTGGGAGACTTCAGTGCTCATGTTGGCAATGACTGGGAGACCTGGAGAGGTGTGATTGGGAAGAACGGCCTGCCCCATCTAAACCCGAATGGTGAGTTGTTATTGGACTTGTGTGCTAGGCATGGATGGTCCATAACGAACACCAAGTTCCAACCCAAGGATGTTCATAAGTGTACGTGGTACCAGAGCTCCTTGGCTGAAAGGTCAATGATCGACTTTGTTGTCGTTTCATCTACTCGGGACCGTATGTTCTGGACACTCGGGTGAAGAGGGGTGCTGAGCTGTCGACTGATCACCACCTGGTGGTGAGTTGGATCAGATGGCAGGGAAGACTAATGGTCAGACCCGGTAGGCCCAAGCGAATAGCGAGGGTGTGCTGGGAATGACTGCCGGAGGCCCCTGTTCGGAATGATTTAAACTCCCACCTCCGGGAGAGCTCTCTCATGTCCGGCAGGAGGTAGGAGACATGGAGTCTGAATGGACCCTGTTCAAAACCTCCATTGTGGAAGCTGCCAGGCATGGCTGTGGCCAAAAGCTTGTGGGTGCCTGTCAGGGCGGTAACCCAAGAACCACCTGGTGGACACCGGTGGTGAGGGAGGCCGTCAAGCTGAAGAAAGAGGCCTTTAGGGACTGGATGGCCCGGAGGACTCCCGACTCAGCAGATAGGTACCGACCGGCAAAAAAGGTGGCAGAAGCAAAATCCAGGGCATGGGACGAGTTTGGTGGGGCCATGGAAAAAGACTTTCGGTCAGCCTTGAGGAGGTTCTGGACAACTGTCCGGCGACTCAGGAGCGGTCGGGGTGACTGCGCCCAGGCTGTATTCAGCAGGGGTGGAGAAACTCTGACTTCAAATGAGGATATTGTCGGTCGGTGGAAAGAGCACTTTGAGGAACTCCTTAATCCGGGTGACATGCCTCCCTCACGGGAGTCAGGGCCAGAGGCCTCTGGCGTGTCAAGCTCCATTTCCCTGGTGGAGGTCACTGAGGTAGTTGGCAAGCTCTTCAGTGGCAAGGCACCGGGGGTGGATGAGATTCGTCCGGAGATGCTTAAGGCTCTGGATATTGTGGGGCTGTCGTGGCTGACACGCCTCTGCAATAGTGCATGGACCTCGGGAACAGTACCCTTGGACTGGCAGACCGGGGTGGTGGTCCCTATTTTCAAGAAAGGGGACCGGAGGGTGTGTGCCAACTATCGGGGTATCACACTGCTCAGCCTCCCTGGGAAAGTCTATGCCAAGGTGCTGGAAAGGAGACTTCGGCCGATAGTTGAACCTCAGATTGAGGAGGAACAATGCGGATTCTGTCCCGGCCGTGGAACAATGGACCAGCTTTTCACCCTCTCACGGATTGTTGAGGGGGCATGGGAGTTTGCCAACCCAGTCTACATGTGTTTTGTGGATTTGGAGAAGGCTTACGACCGTGTTCCCCGAGATATCTTGTGGGAGGTCCTCCGGGAGCATGGGGTGCCGGGGTTACTACTCCGGGCCATTCGATCTCTGTACGCCCGGAGTGAGAGCTGTGTTCGTATACTCGGCATTAAGTCGGACTCTTTCAGTGTTAGCGTTGGACTCCGCCAGGGTTGTGCCCTGTCTCCACTCCTGTTTGTGATATTCATGGACAGGGTTTCAAGGCGTAGCCGGGGTCAGGAGGGCATTATGTGTGGAGGCCGGAGGGTGGCGTCTCTGCTATTTGCAGATGATGTTGTTCTTTTGGCTGGATCACATGGATGCCTCCAGCGCACACTGGAGCGGTTTGCAGCTGAGTGTGAAGCGGTTGGTATGCGGATCAGCACCTCCAAGTCTGAGTCCATGGTCTTAGCCCGGAAAAGGATGGTATGCCCACTCCAGGTAGGGGGAAAGGACTTGCCCCAGGTGGAGGAGTTTAAGTATCTCGGGGTCTTGTTCACGAGTGATGGGAAGAAGGATCGTGAGATCGACCGCAGGCTGGGACAAGCGGCAGCAGTAATGCGGTCGCTGTACCGGACTGTAGTGGTGAAGAGATCTGTTTACCGATCGGTCTACATCCCGACCCTCACCTATGGTCATGAGCTGTGGGTAATGACCGAAAGAATGAGATCGCGAATACAAGCGGCAGAAATGAGCTTTCTTCGCAGGGTGGCGGGCTACACTCTATTTGATAGGGTGAGGAGCTCGGCCATCCGGGAGGAGCTCGGAGTAGAGCCGCTACTCCTCCGCATTGAGAGGAGCCAGCTGAGGTGGTTCGGGCATCTGATCCGGATGCCCCCGGGACGCCTCCCGGTGGGGGTGTACCAGGCACGGCCTACCGGAATAAGACCCCGGGGTCGTCCTAGGACCCGCTGGAGGGATTATATCTCCAAGTTGGCCTGGGAGCGGCTTGGGGTCCCCGGGAATGAGCTGGAGGAAGTTGCGGGGGACAGGGTCACCTGGGATTCTCTGCTCTCCCAACTGCTACCGCGACCCTATCTGGACTAAGCGGTTAACGATGATGATGATGATGATGATGATGATGATTTATATTTGTAGTTTATTTGCTGAATTTAACACGTTGGGGAAAAAAACATAAAATGTGGCATGTGCAAAAGCTATGCACTCAAAAAAATGAACCAGCAGGGTTGTTTGACTTATAAACTGAAAATATGTTGACTTTTGAAGTACATTTTAAGGAATGTAAACGGTTTATTTTGATTCAAAGACAATTCTATTCCAAAGAAACCCAAATAAATTGCACTGAAATGTTTCAATTTTGTTCCCTCAAAGATTTTACTTACTGTAGAAGCAAAAGTTTACTTACAGTGACTCTACTCAATTTGACTGAGTAGAAATGTGTGGCATAATTGCATTAAGTTCATACAATAGTTTATTTTTTTAAGTGCTCCACCTTTTATATCTTGTTTTCCAATGTCCTCAGCAAATATATATATATATATATATATATATATATATATATATATATAAATATGCAACTTTTGTGCCATATTTAAGTTCTCTGTAGAGGATGTATTAACTTATTTTCACTTAGAAAAGCAATAAAATTTGACTAGGGGTCTTCAAACTTTTGTATACTGTACAGTGCTGTACAGTATACTATACAATGTGCCATGTTTATGCTTCAGCTCTGTTATAGAATTGTGAAATAATGCTTGTGGAACTGTATGCACTTTTGTATTGTATGCTGTATGTGCTGTGTTGCAGTATAAAAAGCACTCAACACTCCTTATAAATTCAGTATGAATAGGTTGGGCTAAACCACTATAGGCTGAATAAGAGTATGTTTGTAAATGAGTTGGACCCTGTGGCATCACAGAAACAAGAAATGTAAAGCTGGCTGATTTTGCAGCATATTTTCCACATATAGACAGGGAAAAACAGGGAAATATGGGCCCTTTAAAATATATTATTTTGAAGACTATTTTCCAACCATTTCTATTGATCCACTCATCATGAAATGTTCACAGATGTTAAAGGCAGCTGCTACTTATAAATGACATAACAATGTTGTTTTATAGGCTTATCTGTATGTTTAGTATAAAGAGCTCTTTGTTTACAACCTTAAAGGTGTGGCAACTATTACTTCACCATGACTTTTCTTAATGCCGCTACAGTCCACCTGGTCAAAACACTGGTGAGTATGTATACCAGACGGACTTTGAGCAAGCAGTTCAGCTCTAATTTAGGTAAGGATTTAAGAAAATACAACTTGCTGCATTCTGATCGGCTGAGTACCTTTATCACCTGTAATGATGCGATGCACTTTAACCTTATTACTTACAATTCAACACAGAATAAGATCTAAATTTTATGGTCTTGAATGTGGTTTAAGGTTACCAAGTCCCTTCTGTTTCAGCAGATTAAAGAACAGCTTACTCTTTTTAAAAATGTTATCTCTCTACATTTGACATTAAAAAAAATCAATTTTAGAAACAGATTTATTTTCCCAGCCATTTGAGGTTTTGTCCTGGGCTGTTTTTTTGTCTATGTTGCTGCTTACTAATTTTATTTTAATTAAATTCATTTTGTCAGTGTTTAAAGAAACACAAATCTCCAAATTTGCAGCTTTACAGGAAAAGGCAAAAATGTTATTTACTTTTAATGTAAGCTGAAGTGAAAAGATTTTATTACAAGCCATTTTGGAGCAATTCTTCTAGTAGTTCTTCTTAGTAGTTTTAGTTTCACACTTACTATCTTCTAAAGCTGCACTATGTAAGATTTGGGGATTTGGACCTCTCTGGTGGAAATGTGTAATTGCACACAATGTGTGGAAAAACATTTTGTAATGTTGTTTGTGCTTCAGACCCCTCCTCGAGGGGATGAATCTGATGGTTGCAAGCAGGTTGAAAGAGTACTCAAAGAGAACTCTGTCAAAACATGGTAAAGGATGTGTCTTCTGAGGATGTAAGCGAATGATCTACTATTGTCATCATATTTTCATCAGTATAATGTTGATTTTGCATTTAGGACCTAAACATTGAGCATTGACCTAAAATACTTGGTAAAGTTTGATTGTTTTGGTAGTGATAACGCAATGTACAAATATTTGTTTTAATAAAATGAAATAAAAATGATCCACATATACACACATCCATTTCAGTAATTACTATATCTGTCTAATTTCAAACATTTAGACATACATCTTTAGATCAAAAGTGAAAGAAAGTAGTTGTTACTGAACAATGTCTTAAATTTGTTAACTGTCTTAAAATTATAAGCCTTAATGGAGTATTCTACCAATTACGCAATCACTAAGATGTAAACAAAATCATTCAGAGTGGTTTAATTTGTTTGTATTTTTTAATTATTTTAGGGCAAACAGTCCCTAAATAATTTTTCTAAGTGTATCACAAATTTATCTTCATCAACATCACTTATAAATACTCAGAAGACATGTGTAGGTTCACTGGTGGTTTTGGAAAGTAAGTAAAATGGCTATATTTGTAATGTAGATGTCATGGTTCCCCATGGTACTCCGGTTTCTAACATCACTAATGTAAACACACCTGAGTAAGTTCGTTTCTCTACAAAGAACCATTTCACATCTATTCTGAATGACTTTGGTCACATCTCAATGACTGAATTACGCAGAAATTTTGAAAAAATTAGCAGAATTTCCCTTAAAAATAACCCCTTTGACCATGAGTGACAAACACATTTTAAGAAATGGGCCACATTACATTCAGTCTAATGAAAGGTACATTCTGAATTAACAAACTAATCGACAAATAACATCTACAGAACAGATCAGGTGATCAGACTTAAGTTAGTTGGTAAAACATTAGATGCCGAATATGTGCTGCCTTTCTCACTGCAGGTTTACTGTGAGAAGTTTTGTGGTTGCTAAGAGGTCATTGGCTGAGCCTTATGTCAATCATTATTTTGCAAACCGTCAATTATGATGATCTGCAGGGTGATTTTAATTTAGAACATGTAATTCATCTGGTGGGCTGGGTAAGAACCGGTCCCGGCCCACAGGACCATATGTTTGACACCCCGCCATAGACTCTAAGGATCTGGTGGGTGCAGACTTTCAATTCAAAACACTCCCATAACTGCATGTTATAACTGATAAATGATAATTAAATGATAATTAAATGGTTAACATGTGAACAAAGCCGTTCAGAGTGGTGTAATGTGAAATGCTCCATTCTAGAGAAACTTACAGAATCACAATTGTTCACAGGGGTGGTGATAGGAACTAGACGTCTACCTCTATAAGCTCCTTTACAGAAAGTTACTACTGGAAATACTGCTTCATGCCTGTTTCACGGTAATTTTGCAATAAACTTTTTCATGTTGAAAAACACTATCCATGGTACAGGTGAATGCAGTGTGTTGTAAGGCAAATAGTTCCCAATAAAAAAAACAGATTTACAGATTTACTATTATTTTACCATCATCAACATTACATGAAAAAACAAGACGCTTCAGGGGTTCACTGGTCATCATGGATATTAGGTAAAATTGCTATATGTATTTGTATTGTAGACATCATGACCCCTGATTCCTATCATTCCTATTTTACAGAAATCTGAGTCAGTAAGTTTCTCTAAAATGAACTATTGACATTGGACTGAGTGTATTGTGGCCCCTTACCTTAAATATGTTTGACATCCCTGGTCTACGCTGTCATTTTTATAGGGCAATTCCATCAATATTTCATCAATTCATCATTTCTGCATAATTCAGTCATTGAGATGTAAACAGTCATTCAGAATAGTTTACTGAGAAGTAGTTAATTGCAGAGAAACTTACTTATTTACTGACAGTGGTTGTGATAGAAACCAGGGGTCTTTGCGTATATAACACAAATACAGCCATTTTATTTACTATCTAAAACCACCAGTGAACCTACATGTGTCTTCTGAATATTTGTAAGTAATAAATACCAAAAAAGTATTCGTAGAAAAAGGATTTGGGGATTATCTTGCCCTGCATGTACCTCTTTTCCATGACTAAAATGACTTAAAAAATGTTTAGTCCAAAACCTTCATCACAAAACTATCATTAAACAGTGCCTCAGGCTATGCATTCATAACCATTTCATGTGAGAACTTTCTGTGAGAGATTTGCCTTTAAGGCTAAAGATTCAGTTAATAATCTTAACATGTATTGTTCAGTAACAGCTATAGTTTCTTTCATAACTACTATGGAACTAATATGTAAAGTATGTAGTAATGGGAGTGAGGAATTCAGGTGTGAGCCCATCGGTGGGTTGGTAAGTTTCTCTACAAATGAACCATTTCACATCAAACCACTCTGAACAACTTTGTTTACATCTCAACCACTGAATTATCTAGAATTTTAGAAAAATTGGTGTAATTTCTCTTTGCGAATAACCCCTTAGACTGTGGATGCAGTGGATGTAAACATTCCATTCAAACACTATCATAACTACATACCTTACATAGCAGTTAAATGAACGATTCATAATTTATAATGAATAAAAAACAGCCTGCAAATTAAAAGTTTGAATAGTTCAATAGAGGGCCTGAATGCTGCCGCTGTTCATGAGAGCGTGTTCAGAGGAAGCCTGTTTGTGTTTGTTCTTCCTCTGCCTCTTCTGAAAAAGCCATCTCCTAAGTGGCTACCAAAACAACACAGAGCATGCAGCAAGCGGCTGTGGAATGTTTCAGCGGAAAGTCAGGCTCTTTCACCAAACACAACAACAAACACGCCAACACCCTTCTGTTCTGCTGTTGACTGAGGGGTTCTCCCTTTGTCCGCCAGCGATTAGGCTTACTCTCTGTTTTCTCCTCTGAAGTGCGAGGGTCAGAGTCCTACAAAGCGAGCACAAAGAGGACGCTAAGCGTCTACGTGTTGGTGTGTGCGGGCCTTGCGGAGACAATGCTGCCCAAACACGACCAAAGTACCTTTTTCACACTGGCCAGCGGCTGTATTAGGGTATTAGGTGGGAAGTTCTGGCCTATTGCCCAGGGCATAACAGAGGCAGCCTTGTTGAATGCTAAATGAAGTGTACCATGCCGCTCAGTGCCTTTTCCCTCCGTGCAGTGAAATGTTGCTGTGCTTTTGGGGGAGAAAAGAAAAAAAGCAGCTTAAAGACTCACATATGGAACTCGTTACTGCGCCTGGAGACGAAGCAACCAAGTCCAAGACAAATGCTGTAATGGGGTGAAGGCAGTAACCCATACCGAGATATTAAAAGACCACCTGAAATGTTAGTAAACAATAACAATAAGGGGGGGTGGGAACACAAGGGGGTACTAACATGATGCCATGCTTCTTAAAATGCCCGCTCTTAAAAAATAAAGGCCCAAGAAAGGGTTCTTTGGTGCCATAGAAGAACCCTGAAGAACCTTTCAGTAGATGCTTTCATAAAAATGAATTGTTGTAAATGAAATGTCAGAGAGTGAATAACTACCACATAATGTAAAAGTTCTTGAAGGTTTTTCCTAGAACCCTACATCCAAGCCAAGAACCATTTAGGAACCTTTCATTTTAAGAGTGTAACTGCTTCAGACTGTTATTATTCTCACAGGTACCAAACTATCACAGGGATGGTACCCCTCAAGTGTACGTCTTTAGTAGCTTTGGTTAGGGAACATAATTGTATCATATTCTATTCTAGTTGCTTTTTTAAGTTGCACTGGCTCCATACATTGTGTACTGACTCTAGCCTTTTTATTTTACTTTTCCCTTTCAAAAAAGTTCAAAGGAAATCCCAAAGATATTTCAACATTTCTGCACAATAACCAAAGATATTTCAAGTCATTCAGAGTGGTTTGTGTGAAATATTCCATTCTAGAGAAGCTGATTCAGAATTGTTGTGATAGGAACCAGACGTCTGAAGAGTTTAATGCTTCCTAAAGCTTCTTAACTAAAAGTTATTGTTACAGTATATGAACTATGAATATTAACAGACATTGTTTCATTATAGTTTTGAGATACAGTTTTGGCCTTAAACATATTTTTTCAATTCCATTCATGGCTGGTGATGGAGGTACATGGAGGTACATGTTGTAAGGAAAAATAGTCCCCAAAGAAAACTGTTTTTATTTTTTGTAGCATAATCACCATTACATATAAAACATTAGAAGACACGTGTAGGTTCACTGATAATTTTGGATAGTAAATAAAATGGCTATATTTGTGTTGTAGACATCATGATCCCTGGTTCACATCACAACCACTATAAAGAAATGTGAGCCTGTAGGTTTCTCTACAATTAACCATTTCATGTCAAACCACCCTGAATGACTTTGCATCTCAACCACTGATGAATGAACCATTGTGGGTACATTTACATTGTTTGGTGAAGAAAGCTTCAATTTCGTATTCTCAGAACTGTGTAACTTACGTATCAGCTTCACAGTCGTTCACACATTCAGGGTCTCTGGCTCTGTTGTTGGGAGATCACAAGTTTCCTCAGCGATGCCACAGCCATCCGTGACTGGGAGTTCATGAGAGCGTAAAGGACCTTGCTCACTCTCAGTGGTAGGATTGCCCTCCCTTCTCCATCACTTACACTGATGATAGCCAATGTGGGCATCTGTAGTTAAATAATAAATAAATAATGTTGTGTTAGCAGCAGTTTGAAAATAAAATTATTTGACTTATACTAATCTTCATCCTCCCAGCTTGAACAACTTGGTGGCATCATGTGATTGGAGGTGACCATGCCAAGTGTGTATTCTATACTGTAGATCAATATCATGTTTGTGTTTGTAAGTAGAACAGGAGAGGATTTTATTATGATTTGAAATGAAAAATCAGTCTTGTTTTGCAGAAAGAAATAAAAATCCCCTTTTCCTTTAATCATGTTTCTACACTTGTTTCACATTGAAACAAACAGAAAAAGTCAGAAGTGCAAACCTGTCTATACAGAATGTAAATTGATTGTATGCAGTCATTTGCAAAAGTTTAAACACCCAAAGTCAAATTGTTGTTTTGTTGATTTTGTAAGTGAAAATAGATCCTCTACACAGAACACAATTAAATATAACATTTTTTTTTCACATTTTTGTGCACAATTTCTGTTTATTTGCTTGCTTTAACATATAAGAAAAAGCAAAACATAAAATAAAAAATATGCCAGAACTTTTGCATAGGTCACATTTTATATTTTTCCCCAAATATTTAATTCAGCACATAAATAGTAATTGTGCATTAAAATGTGCAGATGTATGTTCTCTGTAGTGGATGTGTCAAGTTATTTACATTTAGAACATCAACTAAACGTGCACTTAACCAGGGACCACTCAAACATTCGCATACGACTGTGTGTAATTCATTGTATGACTTACTGTGTAGTTACTATGTAATTAACTATGTATTGAGTAGTACAGCACAATGAAAGTAGCTCTTGACTTTTAAGGCTTAAGGGTTTAATGCAGTTATAATTCAGGGTTTCATACCGCTCTCATAACTTAAACACGTATACTTTCATACTAGGGGTGGGAAACTCTAGGCACCTCACGATTCGATTACAATTCAGAGGGCTGCGATGTGATTATAAAACGATCATCGATGCATCTCGATGCATCTTTTTTTCTATATAGCATTTATATTTTCTCACTGTGTGAGCTCAAGTTTCAAGTTCAAACGAGTTCACAACATGTCAGGACATTTATGCATTGAAATGCTTGTGGTGAGGCTCAGCTAATCACTCTACAGAAAGTAAATATGTAAAAATAAAAATACAAGAAAAACCAACTGAAATATATTAAATATACACAAAATATACACAGAATGTAGAGACAATATACATTTTAAAGTAACTAAGTGACTCGGTGTTATTGTTATTTAAAGTGACTTGGTACTTTTAAAGCAAAGTATCTGTAATGATCCATAATGAATTTATTTCCAATATCTTTTTTAATAAACAAATGGAAGTGATGTGGCAAGTGAACTAGAAGGCTCTCATTCAGTGCTCTTGTTTGGAGCACGAGAAACTGCTGCTACTCATCTGTGATAAAATGCGCAGTTACGGTGAAATAAGATCCAGTGGTGGTGGATGTCCACGCAGCACATGTTACAGCTATTCTACCCGTTTTCTTTAGTGATTTTATAACTTCGGTTTTGGTCTCGTTGTAGAGACGGGGGGGTCACTGTGTCAATAAAATATCTTTGAGACGGGTCATGTGCAACATAGCGCGAAAGCCCTGTTTCGCAATGACTGAGAACCGGCGTGCAGACTGCAGGTCACATAGCAGCGATGCGTTATTCACATTTATAAGCAGCGCAGTTGGTTTCCTGGTGCGTTAAATCTGCAACGAGAGACTGTCACACACTAAAAAGTGGTGAAGCTGAAGTCGCTTCTCTTTCGAATTCTCCCGTTCCACCTTAAATGATGCCGCATTTACATTCATACATGGAACGGGTAAATTCGAACAAAAAGCTGGAGAATAAGAAGCGACTTCAGCCTCGTAAAACAGTGGTTAAGAGACATTTAACTGATCTACTTCTGAGGAAAAGTTTTCTGGCGGAGATGGGAGGAAAGCGGCTATAGGCGAAGCTTAAAGCAGAGCGAAGTAAATCTGTGTTTTCGTTTATATTGTTTAGCCTATACTAGGACATTAGCACACACTGAGACATGCTGGACATTAAATGTTCTGGCTCCCAAGGTGGTTTGATTTTTGTTGAAAGGACAAAATGTTAACATTCGTGTTGTGACTCCTTATCTAACCTGGCTTTTAATGCAGAGGGAGCTGGTCGGATTTCTCGCTCATCCAGTAGTGTTTTTGTTGTGTGCCGTCACAGACTGTCCGGGCGCTGCACTTCCGCAATTCCAAGTTCCGCCTTTTGCGTTCCGTCAACATTACGTTATAAATTAAATATTTAGAAAATCGATTTTTGACATTTGTGAATCGATTCAGAATCGTTCACGTCCGCATCGCGATGCATCTAAGAAACGATTTTTTCCCGCACCCCTATTTCATACATACACAGACAAACACACAAATGAGTCTTTTATTCACCTCTATTTCCCTCTCCCTCCCTCCAGTAAAGACATACATATGTAGGACTTCTTTTCCACAGTGCACTACATATAAGCTTCTGTTGAAATTCCAGTTCATATTCTTCATTCACAGCTGAAGAATAAACAGCAGATTTCACTGCATGGTGTAAAATGTGCCTCCATCTCTGAAATCCTCCGCAGCCATTCAGATGCTGCCAGCATTGTTCAGCACTGTTCGCCGTCAGGACCAGCATGAAAATTACACAAGGCGCTCACAATAAGCTACGTCTGACTAAGCAAACGCCTAATCACGGTGCTTTTGATGCAGGAAGCATTGTCAGCCAACCACTTATTTCAGGGTATGGAGTTGTTTGTGTGTGGATTACAGTCAAAGCTTTTGGTGGGACCGCTTGGCGATAATAGCTTTGATTCCAAGGGAATGGCTTTATCTCTCTGTGCTTCTGGTGGCCAGGCTTATTATAGGTTTAAAGATTCCTTACAGTATATTACCTCAGAGTGGCCCTTCCTTTGTTCCAGTGTGACTGACCAGAGTATGATCCACCTGGATTTTCAGCTGTGGTGAACTAGACAGAGAACTAGAAAGAGTCTTTTCTCTCAAAATTGATCGAATGCAGCATTAAAGTCAACGTGAATCAGAAATCTGAATGCATTTTTCTTCCTTAACGTGATGTATTTCTGAGTGAAGCAGGTATTCAGGCTGGAAATAATTGGGGATGGCATATGATTTTATTCTTCAAGATTTGATTTGGGTGTGAAAAGCAGGCGTACATGCAATGAAATGAATACGGACTCTGAGGCCCAACAGAATCTGTCTGAAACAACTGATTTTGTCAAAATATTAAGTACAATATCTTGCTGTGCATTGCCTGTAGTTTCTGGAACAAAATTTGTTGAAAGCTTGATTTTAATGTATATATTTTCTAGTTTTAAAGTGGTAGATGTGTTATAACAGTCTTGTTATAGATGTGTTATAACTGTCTTACCCATCAAGTGGTCCTACTGCGCATGCACACATTAGAGTGGTAGAATAATGCAGTTTTCTAATGCATTACTGAGTTTTTAATGTTAATTCAGCCTTACTTTGAGTGTATTATACAGACTCAACTACAGCTAAATGCTATTCCTCCCTTCTCATCAGGTAATTTAGGCTATCAAAATATCCCACCTATAGTTATAATGCTGGTAGCATTTTCTGATAAGATGATGTAGGCCAGAAGTACCCAGTCCCTGATCCTGGAGATCTACCATCCTAAAGAGTTAAGATCCAACAATCCTGGCTCTAACAATCAGATGCTTCTGAAGGCCTTCATTACCTGGACCAGGTGCATTAGATTAGGGGCGGAGCTCAGCTCTGCGGGGTGGTAAATCTCCAGGACCAGGACTGGATACTCCCGATGTTACTCCACACATGACCACAAGGGCTCCTACAATAGACCATTACAATATGCCTTTAACATAACTGTTGACTATTTAACTGACATGAGTTAAGAGTAGATTACAGTCGTATGCAAAAGTTTAGGCACCTCAGTTTCATTTATTTATATCAACTGGTTATGATGTAACAGTGATGAGATGTAGATACAAACATATGGTCAAAGGACACATTTTGTTCATTTTCTAAGTGAAAATAAGTTAACACATCCTCTACAGAGAACACACTTTTTGCATATTTTAGTGCACAATATGCTGTTTATTTGTTAAATTTGTGCAAAATACTGTGCAAAAGTTAAATACTGTCACAATAAGTTAAATAAAGAGAAACTCTGCAATAAAGTCTGCAGAAAAATGGCTTATTTAAGTAGGTTCTCTGTGGAGGATGTGTTAACTCATTTTCGCTCAGAAAATCAACAAAACATGTTTGTACAAAGCATGTCTGTCTTTATTACAGCAGGCTCACTTTGAAATGACTGTAATTTAGTGTAAACAGTAACACATCTAGAAGTTTCTATGTGATTCAATCGTCCTGTAGTGTTGTGGCAGGAAGCAATGTGTTGCCGTCATAATAAAACCTTTCTGTGCTTTAATTTTATACCACCTTTATACGCCAGCTGCCCTTTACAGTTGCATGAACACTTCATGATGAATGGGACAATGGAAATGTCCAAAAAGTCTCATTACATTAATTCTAAATTAAAGTTCAGAACATTTTCTCCTTCTCCTAAAGTATGACAGCAGCAAAAAGCTTTTTATGGCATTTTTACAGCGCAACAAATGGCAGTGGCAGAAGAACCTTTTCGCCTTTTTCCTTTAGGACCCTCTGCTTGAGCTGCATGTGTTTTCTGGAAGAATGCAGGAAAATTCATTTCATGGCTTGAATCACAGCACATGAGTCACTATACAGCATCTGACCTCCAGTAAAATGTACTGATATCTCTGCCAAGTCAGCCACCCGCCTGACTCATCCTGCATTTCTGATTTCATCATCTCCTTTACTGACTGCAGAACATCAGGAACGGTAAATACATATTGAGAAATCTACAGATCACTTAATTCATCTCATGGTGACAATTCAGAACTCCACCAAACAACTTCTAAAATGTGTGACTCATTTCTGTCAGGTTTAACCCCTTAAAATCCCAGACTTATTACATACTAAGGCTTATTATTCAGTAACCACAGAGACTCCAATGCAATCTGGCTGAACTATTCTTAGGTTATAGAAGTTTAAACTTTTGGGCCCATCTTTTTAAGAGGCTAAATCTGAATGAATGCATGATATAAGACACAGTTTAATCACTGCATGGAATTCATTTCTAAGGAACACCTCAACACAGCAATGTTTCAAACTAGCTCTGTCAAATATCTGTCCAGTTTGACTACCTTATTTAAGCTTTTAATTCCTCCATTTTTGGTCTTTCAATGACTATTGTTTTTGTGTATTGGCTCTTTTGGTGGTATTTGATTATTTTTGATATCTGATTTCTGGATTGGTTTGTATTGTTCTCAAATTAGGTGTTGAGCTTAACACACTGTTAAAAAAGGGTGCCAAAAATTTACTGTGATGCTGCTTATTCTGCACTGTATTTATATGTTTATTGCATTTATATTGTATAATGCTATATAGTATTTCATGCTATACATTTTTTATTCTGTTTTATCATTTTTACCTTACTTATGTGTGTTCTATGTCTGTCTTGTATGCTGCTTGTATGCTGCTGAAACACCCTTATTTCCCTTTGGGAATAAATGAAGTGCTATCTTTCATTGAATGTTTCTTTAAAGAACTATTTTTGACAATGTGTGAGTGTGAAGAACCATTTTAATGTTTTGAAGAACGTCCACTTAGTTTTCCTAAGATCTATACATTCAGTTGAAAAAAAAAAAATCAAGAGTGCATGTCATTCCAGGCCTGGAGGTGCTTAAAGAATGTCATAGGAAGTCAGAATGTCGATGGTTTCCTGCCTGAAGGCCCATTAATGCTGGCTCAGCAGCTCTGCTAACACATTTCCAGAGAAGAAGGCTAGAAGGCTACACTGTTGTCTCATATACGGTTTGTAAAGGGTGGAGATTTTTTTTTAAACTCTGTTTTCTGTGTTTTTGCGTGGATGATAAAAATGCAGCATTTTCAAAATGCTGACATCATGCCAGTAACTTACCTGTAGCTGTTTTTATTTACTAAGAAGCCAAAACTGTTTGAAACACAGCTGATGACTCGGTTGTTTCTGTGTGCTTGGCAATGTGGAGGAGATTTAGGGGTTATAACACTTACAACTGAAATTAGATTTACTTTTTCATTGAATGACTGTTCAGAGATTTGTTTAAATTGGGTGTCAATTAAAAATACCTCAGTGATCCAAAGAAGTGACTTAATGATCATTGATAAAAGCTTTGAAAAAAACATGTAAATGAAGTGAAAAGCTTCTGCCTGATCAGGACTGTGTGGACCCTTCAGTAGCAATGGTGCAGCTTAAACAAACTCAACCAGTTCTAAAACCAATGGAAACTTAAAACATTCGGCTTTCTTTTTTTCACTTTTTAAAGCTTTTTATTTTCTGGCAGAAACTGGGCTTTGAATCCTTGTGAATATTTAATTACAGAGGTCTGATGGCCTGCAAATCAAAGCCTATTGTGATTGCAAAACACTGCTATTTTTTTTTTACACAATCTTTGCTTCAGCTTCATTTTTTGTGCATTGCACATGCTCACAATGTGTTCTTAAGACATAAGCGATCAAATTTTATTATGGATTATCACCTTTTACTGGGCTGACATTCTCGTGAGAGCGTTTTGAGTTGATTTTGCATTCTCTTGCTTTCGAATGAAAAATGAATATTTTTTTGAAAGTGGAGAAAACAACCATGTTTTTAAAAGTATTTGGATATTGGATATATAGATGAGTTTGATGCATCATGTAAACACTGTGAAGGGATCAAATCATACCATTCACACAGCCAATTCAGTCCATGAATGGAAACTAAACTGCAAAAAACAGTGAATGTTGAATTCACTCTTTTTATGATTTACATATTTACATATATCTGCATATTCAGTCCGTGGCTGTTTAGCCCCGCCAATTCACACTGAAGTTTTTTTAAATGAAACATTTGGGCAGCCAATCAAAACAGAGCTCATTTGCATACACCGGTCATAAAGCTATAGTAACAAAAACAGCCTGTTTAATTCTTACGGATTAAGAAAGATTGGAAAATAGTTTTAAAACTAAATTATGACTGTTTTTGTTACATAAAACCACACATATGCGTGTACATGGCCATTTTAATGTTCACACAATAACAAGATTCAGTTTTATAGTGGAAACTGTGCTCTTTTTAGACAGTAGACCACAGCTGTTCTTTTAGAGGAGAAAGATGTAAGGATGTCAGTGGTAAGGAGATTCTGAATGCTGGCAGTGTAGTGTGAAAGAACAATCTTCTTTTATAGATGTAATAGTAAAACACCCTGAGAGACAGAAGAAAAAGAAAGAGAGAGAGAGAGAGAGACAGAGAGAGAGAAAGCGTTCTTGAATGCTGAATCAGCATGTGGCTAGTGTGGGTGGTCTTCAAACCTCACACTTAGACTCCCTGCACTTACCACTGACCCCATTCACACATGTTTGAGCATACAAGTTTTCTATGATGAGTCCTGGAGGGCATTTAGCATAGCTTACATCTTTTTTTATTTCGCCCAATCATTTTTTACCCAGCTTTTTTAAACATAGCCAAGTCCCACCCACTTGCTAGGTCTCCCTATATCATACAATGCCACAGAGCTGGGAGAGTGAAGGCTAGCAAGGTGCTTCCTCTGAGACATGTGAAGTGCCACTGCATCTTTTTGAACTGCTGCCAATGTAATGTAATTAGAGAGCTCAACATACCTGAAGGAGAAAAATCACTGCCAAATCTGTTACGTCAGACTCTGCTTTGGCTAACATCACTCTGAGTAATGAGGAGAGGAAGGACCATCTTACCGACCCAGAGTGAGCGAGGCCAATTATGCCTTTTTGGATTCGCTTGGATGGCTGTGGCATCACCAGGGATCAAATTCTCCATAACAGGAGCAACAATTCGATTTTTGTTTTTGTCTTATAGCTTAGAGTTAGGCTACATATTGCAGCATACTGGATGTCAATAATGTATGAGACCATATCTATTAAAACCACAATAAAATGAATGGACTTTTAACAAAAAATCTTCAGAACTTTTTTTTTCTTTAGTTAGGAATGTATGATGTGATATGATATCCAAATTCTGGCTAAACACAAAAAAGCCAGGCGAGCAACTGTGACAGATGTAGTGCTAAATGACATCTCAGCATCCCTCACTATTCCCTTTTTACTCCCTGTTAAATTGCTCAGTTGATGCTGCTTATTTATGCTGCTGTGTTTCATGTTTATCTGTCCTATTTCATATCCATTGTTACTCTCTGTTCTGTGCACCATTGTGGTATGATAAGCAGTTTTGTGTGTGTTGTGTGTTGTGATGGCCAATAGAGGGCAGCAAAGTAATAATGATGGGTATAACTGTAGTTACAGCGGCATGAAGAATGTTCTAGTACTGACTGTATTTCATTATGTCATCAGTGGCACCAGTAAAGTTGGGAATACACTGTTTATTGTGATTCTTTACATGGCAGGCATCAGTTATATACATATATTCAATTCATTTCCAAAATAAAATAGACCTGATACGACAGGGTGTAGCTCAGCAGATGCAAACAAGCTCCTATAATGTTCCTGATAGGTCACCTACATCAGTAATGACATCTTTCTCTGTTATCAACTATGAGGAGCTCACAACTATTTTAATCAAACTAAGTTCATCCACATGTGATCCTAACCCTGTTCCTACTTCATTCCTCAAGATGGTTTTTGATTGTGTTCACAATGATGTTTTAACTATTGTAAATTGTTCTCTGTCAACAGGTGCTTTTCCAGATGCTTTCAAAACTGCCCTGGTGAAGCCTCTGCTAAAAAAGAGTAGCATGGATCCTTCCATACTAAATAATTTTAGACCAATTTCAAACCTACCTTTTCTAAGTAAAGTTTTAGAAAAAGTTGCTTTCAAACAACTAAATACATATCTAATATCAAACAATTTATATGAGAAGTTTCAGTCAGGTTTTCGTTCTAACCATAGTACAGAGACAGCATTGATTCGCGTTATGAATGACCTCAGGCTCAGCGCTGATGCACAAAATCCTTCTATTTTGGTTTTATTAGATCTTAGTGCAGCCTTTGATACCGCTGACCACACGATTTTACTCCCAGCATCTTGAATTCTGGGTCGGCCTCTCAGGCACAGTTTTAGAATGGTTTAAATCATATTTAAGTAATAGGCAGTTCATGGTTTCACTTGGAAATCATTCATCAAAACGATTTGCTGTTTCTTGTGAGTCCCCCAAGGTTTAGTCTTAACGCCTTTGCTTTTCTCTTTGTACATGCTACCTCTAGGTGATGTTATTAGGAAACATAGTATAAATTTTCATAGCTATGCTGACGACACCCAGTTATACATTTCTATTCCTTCAGAAGATCAAGACTCTGTAGACAGACTAACCAGCTGTGTGTCAGATATTTCTCAGTGGATGTCGCAAAATTTTCTACAATTAAATCATGAAAAAACTGAATTACTGATTGTTGATACAGAAACTCAGAGAAAAATGATTTTTGAGAAACTTGGTTCTTTAGCTTCATCTACCAAACCTGAAGTACGAAACCTGGGTGTGATCTTAGACTCTGAGCTCTGTTTTACCCCACATATAAACACGGTCACTAAAGTAGCTTTTTATCATTTAAGAAATATCGCTAAAGTTCGGCCTTTTCTATCTCAGAGCGACGCAGAGAAACTTGTTCATGCATTTGTTACAAGCAGACTTGACTACTGTAATGCTCTTCTTGCTGGACTTTCTAAAACTACACATCCCTTACAACTTGTACAAAATGCAGCAGCGCGCATCCTAACAAAAACAAAAAAGAGAGATCACATCACTCCCGTTTTGAAAGAACTGCACTGGCTGCCTGTATCATTCAGGATAGATTTCAAGGTTCTGCTACTAGTCTTTAAAGCTCAAAACAACCTAGCACCTGCTTACATCACAGAGTGTCTGTCTGTTTATGTTCCAGCACGCAATCTAAGATCTGCAGATAGTGGCCTTCTACAGATACCTTCTGTAAAATACAGAAAACATGGAGAGGCCTCTTTCAGTTATTATGCTTCTAAACTGTGGAACTCACTTCCACCTTTTATTAGACAGTCAAGCTCGGTGCTCACTTTTAAGAAGCACCTAAAAACGTATCTCTTTAAATTAGCATTTAACTAAAACTGAATGTCTTGTGGTGTTTATCTTATAATTTAATCTTCTTCATTTTCTTCTGATTCTAATTAAGTACTAATGATCTTTTCTATAACTATGTTTTATCACCTGACTGTAAAGCACTTTTAGCTGCCACTGGCATGAAAAGTGCTATATGAATAAAATTATTATTATTATTATTATTATTATTATTATTATATAAGGGCAATAAAAAGGGCGAAAATGGCTTTCTCACACTGAGAAAGTGATACACAGTAATGCTATTCCTGGAATGTGTTTTTCATGGACCTGTATGTCCAAGTCAAAAACATTAAAGTGAGAATGTTGATGATTAAGAGTAAGAAGACCTATTAATATTGCCACCCCACTTTGCCTTGCCATTACCCCTCAGGGGAGTCCTCGGCACCATTTTAAAGGCCATTTAATTCTTTTCTCAGTTCAAGTGAAGTTGGGTAAGGGACCAGAGGAACAAAGTGCTGACTTTGGCAGCAGAATTTGCCCAAAAACCATTGTGACCTGACACAGTTCCCTTTTTAACCCCCCAAAAATGGCAGACTAAAAAAAGCTGTGTAAGCCATATCAGTAAACCTCTGTGAAATGCTTAGTATTTCAAAACCATGACATTCACATTTACTGAGCTTTAGGTTGCTAATGAAGCCATGTGTTACTCATAACTACTGACTTCATCACTATACTCTGCTAACTGGCTAGTTAGCATGCTAAAGGCTACACGACTAACAACAACAAAAAGAAAGGCAAACACTATGGCTTTACATCAATGTTTATAGCCAGACAAAGCAATTATTCACAAATTTAATGTATATTATGTTTCGTACTTTTCAAATTAAAAAATCACATTACAAATATTGCATGGCTATCTGCCCACACTGAAAAGAAACACATATAAAGGGTATCTTAAAATGTAAGAAGCGTAATTTAAAACATGTAACTTTTTTTTGCTTAATGCACTACAGTTTTAGGAATACATTTTGTATTGAAACAATGTGTTTGTAAAATGCATGCCTGTTGGCTCTCTCTGAGTCTCACTTTGCTGAGGGCTAGAGCTTCAATCAGGCCTTAAATTTAAGTTATTAAGCTATTATTACTTTTATTTTGTTGTAACACTTTAGTTGAACCCAGCTACATAACACAACATTGACATAAACACGGCATCAACATGACAGCTAACTAAAGATTTGACGACCCTCTGGGCCGTCTGGTTTGTTTTGCCCCTTGCTGCATGTGAAATTTGGAGGCAGAGTTTGGACCTGATTGGCTACTGAGACACATGTTTAGTCTCTTTTAAAAAGCTTTCCCATGTGGATCGCTGGAGTGTTTTTCTTTGTCTCCCTTCCCCACAAGTAGACATTTTGGGCATGGGTGTAAAGAAGACTGAAAATCCTTACTTAAGTACAAGTACTGTTACTGTAGTGATAATTTACTCAAGTACAAGTATTAGTAAATAAAAGAAAAATAAAAAGTAAATGAGTAATTTATTGAAAAACTACTTAAGTACTCAAGTTACTTAGTTACTTTTTTGTATTTCTGCTGTCACAACCTGAACATATTTCTAAGTGACTCGGCTACATCACTGGAAATAATCTGTACAGAAAAACACCAAAGCAAAACATGATATTATGTGGGGAAAAAGTTCTGAGAGCTGAGACTGATCACAGTCCGCTCTGCTAGTGCAAATTTACACACCTTTCTGTGAACTGTGTAAGGAAGGTTTACATTAAACTGCATGCATTTCAAAGTTAGATTATTATCTAAGACGTTATAGTTTATCTGTTTCCAATAAAGTATTTTAGAATCCCTGAAAGACTGTGCAGAGGATATTACTGTTTAATTAAGTTCAGTTAAGAGACAAAAAACCTGGCTCAAAAGTATGAGTAAATTCCTTAATTAATAATGTAATTTTAGTGAGAGTCCTGCTGTCCATCAGCTCCCTGGACTCTAGCTTACAGTAATAGGTCTTAACCTCTACAGACAGTAAACACACTCACAGCCTTCAAACTGTAAATTTTCACTGATATTTGTTCAGGACATTTCTACCGTTAAAGTCAGCAGCAAACATCAGCAACTTACCCAGCTTTGATTTTTGCTGTAATATATTTCACTAGTAATCATAATGATCATACAGAATCAGACATTATTACTGCATTAGAAAGTTAAACAGCTAAACCGCTAAACAGCCTCTCACAGTTAAAGACAAACACAAAGACAGAGAGAGAGAGAGAGAGACAGACAGAGAGAGAGAAACGCAGGATGGGGGGACAGAAGGGGGGGCAGAAAGAGGAAGAGAGAGAGACAAAGGAGGAGAGACAGCGAGAGAAAGAGAGCGAGAGAGAGAGAGAGAGAGAGAGAGAGAGAGAGAGATACAGACAGAGGGCGGGGAGGTGAGGAGGGATCAGATCAGGCCAGTCAGCTTAAACAGTGCCAGCGTGACAATCACTGTCCAGAGTTTAGGAAGAGCCTGTAATAGACTAGATTTCTTCTACCACAGCCGTAAACATTTATCTTCAAAACAGCAACTAAGCCAGGCTGTAGTAGGTAAATGGGTAAACGGGTAAACGTGAAGGCTGTGGGCGACACCTGTTAACTAAAGCAGCCGACAGGCACTGTAATAAAATATACGCGACAGATTTTAAGTTTAGTAAACAGAAGCTTTATAAAAGAAAGAAGAAAACCGTAAACACGGTATCCTGCTTAGCTCGGATCAGCTAGCGCGGCTAATGCTCCCTCAGGTGAAACAGTCAGACAGCATTTTACAGACTTTGAATACGCATTGGTGTTTCTTAAATATTAACAGTGAAGGAGGACTTCACCCTTAAATCACTCTAAAAAATAGTGATATTAACATTTTCTTGTTAACCATAATTCAAAGCATTGTTATTCATGTTTTTTAAACGTTGCACTGTGTAAGATTTTTTGTTAAAACTGAAAAGAAGTAGCATCAGTGTATCAGGGAAAAAAACATGCTAAAAGATGAGATCTGTGCGCTGATGTGAGTCACCAGGTAAAGCCTGAAATATTAATTTAAAAGTCAGAGGTATCAGCTCGGATTTAGTGGAAGCTCTTCGGTCTTGGTGTCCTTCATCATGTTTTGACTGTGCTCTCTTTAAATACTCTTTCAATGCACTCTTTTCGTGCATCCGCTCAGGGAAGGGATTCGAAGAACTGACATCACAAAATGTTCATCCACACATTGTTTGCAGTTACACATTTCCACCAGAGAGGTCTCCAAATCCCCAAAACTTACACGGTGCAGCTTAAAACAAAATGTTTGTGATTTATAACAAACAGTTACACATTTATGCATCCCTTTTAGACGTCCCAAAGAGGAGAGTGATCTGATGTCAGATAAGGAGATAGATGAGTCTGATTGGATTTCTGCTTACCCATGTAGCAGTGATGATACAGAAGTTCACAATGTAACTCTTTTAAATTCCTTTAAAAGGAAAACCACCATAAATCTCATTACTGAGTTATTTCATTGTTTACGTCTCGATCCATCCAGATTTATCCAATTAGCTATAATATGAAAAAAATAGTATTTTTTCTGTCAAAGTACTGTAACATTTAATGGTCAATACCTGTTTTTTTTTAAGGTTAAATGCTTGCAAACACTGGATTTTAACACTGCAGTTGTTAATTTACAGAAATAGAATGTAAATTCACAAAGCTACCTTATTTCACAGACATTTGCATTTGTTGGAATGGTTATTATTGCTATTATAATAATAAAAACTATATGTCAGAATAACTAGAAAAACTGTTGAATTACAGTAAAAAAAGCAATATTTCAAGTATTTCAATGACTGTAATTTTACAGATTTTACCATCATTGAGAAAACCCCCGATGCAGGATTTATTGATTACAGATTTTTTTCAGCTTCTTCATCTGAATGTTGTTCAGCTGTCAAAACTACAGCCAAACTAATTATGTATATTTGGCTATTTCTCTTTGTTTAAACATTGTTTACCACTTTAATATATTTGCCTAATTTACTTTGCCTCAGTCTTTCAAAATAAAAAGTGACATTGTGAAATTATAGGAGGGCTGTGGTTGTGATAGCTAAGATTATCGGAGTATGACATGATTTTTATAGCCTAATATCATGTCTATTGTTAATTAATTGCCATTTATTTCTGATTTTATGTTGAATTGTTTTGTTTAAAACAGTGATAAATAACCCTCTAAATCTGAAAATCATCAGGAATCCATGAGAGTGTTCTAAAATTCTGTTGGGGCCTAAAGGGTGAACAGAAGACAAAGCTTTGAATACTAATTAAAGTAACAAACACCAACATAAGAAACAAAATACCGCCCTACCAAACACTTCTGTCTTTCTCTCCTCATATAAAGATCAAAAGTCAGGCACACGGCTTAGTGTGTGAAAAGTGTGACTTTCACTGAAGTTCTCTACACATCCTTAAACATCAAGCCCTCAAAGGGGGTTCTTTGGATCGCTGCCACAAAAGAACTGCTTTTGCTTCCGTGAAGAACCTTTCAGTGGATGGTTCTTAAAAAAACTCAATTGAAACAACTCAATTCAAAGTTTTTTTAAGGGGAGGGGGATCAACCCTTCTTCCCTGGCAGTGCTCCAAAAAGCTCTTTTTGGCAAATTTCAAGATTATGGGCTATTCCAGCTTCACCATATAACCCATGTGGCACCTAAAGCCCCTAAACAGAGACTGTCATCTTGACCGAAAACCTGCGCAAACACATGAATGATGTTCTTGGCCAGTGGCCGGCCCAAAGTAACAGAGACACAGTCACCAAAAGCAAGCATTTATATTCAATGAGGTACATGTTGTTCTGCCAATCACTGTCAACGGTTACGTCAGATAGTGGAAAAACATTCCTAGCAGCTGCAGCAGGAACCAGGGAACAAATCCCAGCATTTCCCTGACCACTGGCCCTTTCCATGAATCAAATCCTACACTCCAGAAATAGCTTTTGGCTTGGTTGTAGAGTCCAAACAAAACCTTTGATCTCCATTTTTTGTTTATTTTTTTTTCAAAGAATTTCCATTTGCATGTTTTTCAAAATATATTTTCAAAAAAAGTTTGTTACAACTTTCCATGTATATTTGACATATGTACATATATTGGCATATTTACATATTCAAAAATGGCTGTTAAATAGATTTAATATTCACACATAAAACATCACACATACAGCACATTTATATTTAATGAGCAAATATATGCACATATAGTTTTCATCCACATGAGTTGAAAAAGCCAGCTGCCCTTTACATTGTGTTAAAATTAAATGATGAATGGATCAATAGAAATGTCCAAGCTACCAAGTCAGATTTTTTTCACAGTGAGAGCCAGATGTCTGAAAGGTTTGATGCCTCTAAAAGCTATGTAATATTATGTGAAAAAGGACATGTGTAGGTTCACCGGTCATTTTAGATGGTTAATAAAATCAATATTTACACTGTATGGATTGTGACCCCTGGTTCCTATCACCACCACTGTATAGGAATCTTTCTAACGAACCATTTCACATCAAACCGCTCTGAATGACTTTCTTTACTTTCTTTGAAAACCTTTAAAAAGTTTTAATTCTTTAAACACAAATAATTGGAACATTCAAAAAATAATTAAATCACTGAAAAGAACAATAGTGGTTTAGAGGATAAGCTCTTTCAAATTCCTCCAAAGGCATCTTATCATTACTATCTGCTCTGTGTTTACAATCAACCAGAGCAGCAAGATAGCAGCGTGCTCTGTATATCACAAAACACACTGCAGTTTTCTCCACTGACTCTGTCTGGCTAGAAAACTGACTTTCTTCAGAAAAAATCTATATAACTATATGGTCTGACTTTGTGCTATATTTCCTTTTTCCACTGAGCATGGAATCCAGAATACTGAGGCAGAACCCCATCGCAAAGTCTCTAAGATGTTTTCTAAAGATTTGCCAACAAATGTCCTAGCATGATACCATTCCATCCATTGTGCTCTCAAACATTAGGCCACAAAGGGCAAGGTTTTGAGGTTTGCCCAGGATTGTCAACTGAACAATGAATGGCAAACTATCCTGTCTCAAGAATATTTGAATAGACGTAATATCATAAGACAGTCATTGTGTAACATCAGCAATGGGAAGAGTTTCATAATTTTACAGTGAAAATGCTGGCATGATATTGCGGTGCATCAGTATGTGGTCATGCTGTAACTGTAAGTTGATCTGGGGTTAAAAAGTGCACAGATCATCAAAAACATGAAAATGCAAAATATACTTTTAAAGTGAACCTGAAATTACAATTGATGTTGTCAGTTTATGTGCCTGCACATATTAAGCATGATCATTTAAAAGACAAAATTCTTGTTTATGTGTCAAAGTTGCCTGCCTCAAAAACATCTCCTGAGTTTTGATCACTGTGCACCAGCATAAGGGGACAAATCACAGTACTGCAACCAAAGTAGACCACACAAATTCACAGAGCAGGGTTGCCGAGTGCTGAAGTGTGTAGTGTGTAAAAATGTCCTCTCTTGCACTTGCTACACAGGTCCAAAGTGCCTCTGAATGCAATATCAGCACAAGAACAGTGTAAGGGCCAACACTGGAGCTCGACCCGTGCCAGCCACCAGAGGGCGGTGCAGCTCTGCTCCTAATCAGGGGAGATCCACTACACCTGTGGGACAGCCTGTTTAAGAGCGAGGCTGAGTCTTTGTGTGAAGTTCTTACTGGTAACTTGGGTAGAGACAAGAGGGCTTTTCTGTCGCGTCTCTTTTTGTCTCTCTAGCTTCTTGAGATCTATCCTGTTTCTTCTCGAAGATGCAGCTCTGTTACTACTTTAAGGAAATAAAAACAAAAAAGTTGTGTTTAAGGAAGTCTTCTGTTATGTTCTCACTATCTTTGTTAAGTGTGAGAATAAAGAAATCTTTTAGTTAAGGAGCCTTCAGTTGACGTTTGTTATTGTTTCATGCCGGCCTGTTTCCTTGGTGGTCCTTTGTTCTCCCTCCCACAGAAGTGTTTAGGCAGGAATTCAAGTTTCCACCCAAATTTCCGGCTCATTGCTTAAAGGGCACTCCCGTTGAGCTGTTTCTACCTCCTTTGCGGTGGTGCAGCAGTAGCGCACATGCCTTCCACCAAGAGTGAGGGAGTTCGATCCCCACCTAAGCTGTATTCCTTTGTCTAATTAGTTCTGCATTTGGGCTCTCTTTGTGTTGGTGATGCAATCGGTTCACATTAGGGGAATTCAGGGGAATCCTGGGTTTGAACTTCCCTCTGAGAGGGTCACCCATTATAGAAAGACTGAGCCAGAAATATGGACCCAGCAGAACTGACCATGGAACAGGATGAGTTACAACAACTCAGAGCAGCTCTGGCCAATCAGGGGGCTATGGTTGGTAGGCATGAACAGGCTCTGCAACAGATCCTGACCCAGTTACAGACAATAATCCTAGCCGTGCAGACTGATCCTACAGAAGTGGCTCCTGCAGTAACACCCCCTGCAGCTCCTGCAGTAGCACCTCTTACACCTGCCCCTCAATCAGCCCACCAGGCTACTGGGAGACAGAGCCCTCTGACTGCACCTCAACTACCCCCTCCTGAAAGGTATGCAGGGCATCCTGAATTCCACACTTTAGCGGCTGAGAGTGATTGCAATGCAGCTGCACTAATGCCCGCCTACCATCAAGGCCTCAATGAGGAGCTCAAGGATGAGCTGGCTCCTAGAGATCCTCCTTTGACTCTAGAGAGTCTCATTAAGCTCTCCTTGCAGTTGGACAATCACTTACGGGAGCGTCGCCAGAGCAGAGAGGCTGACCGCTCCCACCTTATTAAGGGTGTCCCCTCAGTTCCACCCTCCTCAGCACACCTTTCAGACCTGACAGAAGTTGAACCCATGCAGCTAGGACACACCAAATTAAGTATTGGAGAGCTGGAGGCACGTAAGAAGGAAGGCAGATGTTTATATTGTGGTCACTCTGGTCACCTGCATGCCTCATGCCCCACGCTTCAGGGAAAAACCAAGGTCTGCCACAGAAAGGGAGGCCCTTGACAGACCTGGTGTCTCCTCCTCTAGGCTCTGGGGTGTTCCTGAATATCTCCATCTCCTGGGGACACCAGCGGGAAGAACATCTCAGAGCTTTTGTGGACTCAGGCGCTTCGGGCAATTTCATTGATGCAGCCCTTGCTCGAACTCTAGGCCTACCCCTGGTTTCATTGAACCATCCCATGCCTGTCTCTGCTATCGATGGGTGGTCCTTAGAACCAGGGGTAGTCTCCCAGCAGATGCAACCCATCACGCTACAGATTGGGCAGCACTGTGAACAAATTTCTTCGTTCCTTATCAGTGCCTCCGAACTGCAGCTAGTGCTGGGGTTCCCCTGGGTGCAATGCTACAAACCCTGTTTCGACTGGTTATCTCTATCTGTGGCAGCCTGGGGACCCCAGTGCCAGGGGCTGTCTCTTAAACCCTCCAACCCTAGAGCCAAGACCTCTCTGGCAACTGGGGGTCCCGATTTATCTTGTGTCCCCACTGAATATTGGGACCTTCAGGAGGTCTTTAGTAAACAAAAAGCCCAACTCCTGCCACCTCACAGACCGTATGACTGTGCCATTGATCTCCTTCCTGGGACTAGCCATCTCTGAGGCTGTCTGTTCTCCCTGTCCAGCCCAGAGAAGAAGGCCATGGAGGACTATATTCAGGAGGTATTGGCCTTAGGCTTCATATGGCCTTCTACCTCACCAGCTGGGGCAGGGTTCTTTTTTGTGGGGAAAAAGGATGGGGGTCTTCGGCCTTGTATTGACTTTCGGGGACTTAACAAAATCACTGTCATGGATCAATTACCCCTACCCCTTATGAGTACCACCTTTAAGGCACTGCAGCAGGCGTCCATGTTTACCAAGCTGGACCTGCGCTGTGCCTACAACCTTATCTGGATTACACAGGGTGATGAATGGAAGACAGCTTTCATCACTCAGTCTTGGCATTATGAGTACTTTATAATGCCATTTGGATTGATGAATGCTCCAGCCATCTTCCAGCATTACATCACTGAAGTCCTCAGGGAAGCCCTCGTCCATTACGCATTCGTCTACTTAGATGATATATTCATCTTCAGCCGTACAGTAGATCAGCACATTGAGCATGTGAGAAGAATTCTCCAGCTGCTCTTAGAAAAACCATCTTTATGTTATGTTATGTCTTTTTTCATGCACAATTGGTGACTTTCTTGGTCTTCGTTGTCTCCCAAGGTAGACTGAGTATGGACCTGGCCAAGACCAAGGTGGTTGGAGAATGGTCTCGCCCCGCGCCTTGTGCAGCGCTTTTTGGGCTTTGCTAATTTCTTTAGGCGGTTCATCAGGAATTTTAGCATGGTGGCTGCACCTTTAACTGCCCTCACCAAATAGGCCATTTCAGTGGATACCAGAAGCCCAGAAAGCATTTGATGAGGTTAAATGTCAGTTGTCCTCAGGCCTCGTCCTGCAGCTCCCAGGTCCTGAACTCCCCTTTCTGGTTGAGGTCGGTGCCTCAGATACTGGTGTAGGTGCTGTTCTCTCCCAGCTGTCTGGCCCTAAAAGGAAAATTACACCTCTGTGCTTTCTTTTGTCATCGCCTCACTCCTGCTGAACACAATTACGATGTGAGGGACAGGGAGCTTCTGGCAGTTAAGTTAGCCCTTTAAGAATGGAGGCACTGGCTGGAGGGAGCCAATCATCAGTCTTGGTCTGGACTGATCATAAAAACCTAGCTGGTGACACACTCGGTTCAAGTTAGGGAAATTCAAGGGAATCCTGGGTTTGCACTTCCCTGTGAGTGGGTCACTCATTACAAACTGTATGTCAGAAGCTTCATAAAATGGGTTTCTGTTGCTAAGCAGCTGCACACAAGCCTAAGTTTGCTATGTGCAATGCCAAGCGCCAGCTAGACTGGTGTATGGCAGCCACCACTGGACAGTGGAGCAGTGAAAACATGTTCTCAGGAATTGTAAATCACTGTCTGGCAGTCTGATGGATGAACCTGGGTTTGGTGGATGCCAAGAGTGCACACCTTACTAGAATGCATAGTGCTAACAGCTAAGTTTGGTGGAGGAGGGTTAATGGTCTAGGGCTGTTTTTTTATGGAATGGGATGTCAAACAGGCTCATATAGGTGTGATGGTCTGGTGTCCACATACATTGTGTACATCGTATATAGTAGGAAAATGTGTTATGATTGCTGATATACATTTAGTCAATTTCTTTTTAGGGTTCAATTTTATTAAGTTCTAAGCTGAACTGCTTTGCTGTCACTTTCAAGCTTCAGCATTTTTCCTTTTCCCATTTGGGGAAAAAATGGGCACGTATAATAAGTTTTTATTATTAGTCTATGTATGTATGTATGTATGTATGTATGTATGTATGTATTTATTTATTTATTTTTGTCATGTGAGACACATTTCAATAACATTGTTTCATTCAAAAATAACCACAAAAGTACAAAAGGACCCATGGTGATATGTGTCGCAAACACTTTAAAAGGTCTGAAAAAGTTACTTATAAAGCTGTATCCTTCACTTTATCCTCATTTTGTCCCTAAGTGACATATACTGAACTTCCTGGATGCAGTCATATGACAATTTGTGTTCATGTGGCCTCATTAACAAAATGGCGGTGTGCTTGGTTAGTGCATGAGACCAAACCAGCTACTTTTAAATTGGGTGTTATTTGTTTCTACAGGTATTTTCCAACATATTTAACAATTTTAATGCTTTAATAACATGTCCTATGTTCTTTATAACCCATACTGACCCCATTTCTAGAATAAAATAATGAAATACAAGTTATGAAATTGTGTTGTGACATATGTGACATCTGGGTTTTAATCTTAAAATGGTTACAGAAGATGCCATGTGACCTCTGTGACAATAAGAAAAACACTAATTATCTGCTCATTATATATATGTATTATTTACTTGTAACATAAAAACCAATAACTGATACAGTCTTCAGGATGCACTTAAGATCTTCACTGGAGATGACAGGGAGTTTTAGGAATGTGGAGATAGCTCCGATGAAGAACCTGAAGACCCTGATTACACTTCCAGCAACAAAGACATGGAGAGTGATGAGTCAAGTGGGTCTAATGATTGACAGTAGTGAATCTGAAGATTTAGATGATGTACCTCAACCAAACATGAACCCCAGACAGCAAAATAGGACCGTCCAAGGAAAAAAAGAATTTGCTTGGAGAAAGAAACCTTTTGAAATCGCCGAATGCACATTCAAAGGACAGAGTCACATCTCCAGACAGAAAGACTCCATACTGTACTTCATACTCCACTGGAGTACTTCAGAAAATTCATAACACCAGAAATGGTTCTGTTCAGAATAGACCTCTTTGATGCATATGTCGCAAGGTACAAGTACCACATGAGGTCATGGAGGCGGTCCCTCTACCTGTTCTGACAAACCATCACGTTAGGCCTTGTAATGCATGGTTGATCTACCGCCATTACTGTGGACTACTTGGTATCCAAAAGCCACTGAAACAAAGGAAGCAGTGGTTGCCACTAGCCTGATTCTTGTGCAGTCATAAAGAGGTCGCCCATCCCTTAACACCATACCTCCAGCACCACCACAACCTAAGAGAGTTCGTGCTGGAGTTCCAGATGATGGTCGCATCAATCAGGTTGCACACTGGCCTGTGAAATGTGACAAGTATGGGTGTTGTGAAGTCAGTGCAACCAATGCCCTCTGTGAGAAATGTGATGTGCATCTTTGCTACATGGAGGAAAGGCATTGTTTCAAACATTACCATTCAGCTTAGGCTGAACTGCAGAAACTGCTAACCAGATGTAAGCACTGATAACGAAGGTTTGAAACCCAACACCTCCACCACCACCCAGGGGAATTCATGTTGGAGTTCCAGATGATGCACTGACCAGGTTGCACACTGACCTCTGAAATGTGACGAGTGTGGCAGCTGCAAAGTCTGCAAAGTCAGTGCAACTACCGCACCCTCTGTGAATCTGCTTTATTGAGGAAAGGAATTGTTTCAAGCATTACCATTTGGCTCAGGCCAGATTACTAGATAAAAAGACTAATAATGATGGTTTGAACATGATAATGCAAAGGTTTTATGTCTCTTCAGCGTTTCTCACCAATTACTTAATTCTGGACATTTTTTGCACTATGAATGCGTTCTCTAAAATTCACTACATGAGTCTATTTCAAGTTTTCTGCAGCTACAGTTGCTTGTTGTGAATACCTCCAATATGAGGTAGTCTTATTTATTTTGTACATTTTACACATTTATGTATTGTAAAACAAATCTGAAAAACAATTGTTGTTAGGCTTAACTAGCAGTGTTGTGGGAATGCAAATAAAAAGGCAAATCTGTATTATAAGCCAAAAAAAAAAACCTCAAAGAAATTTATTTTTAAACACAGCATATATTTACCATAAATGCAATGTATGCAAATACAATGCAAATGTATGTAATATATATGTAACATTACAGAACTTTGACACTAGGAGGTAGAATTAAAATAAAAAAAATCAGAAATGTGTTCAATGTGGTCCCGCTGGTCTGTTCTATATCCCTCCTAATTTTCCTTTAAGGTGAACTGGGTCTGGGTTCTTATTCTTTTCCAGTACAAATTAAACCAAAATAATCCCCCAAAAGAAAAAAGAGCACCTAAGAAAAAAGTGGTATAACAGACTTCAGTTCCTATGCTGGTTGCTGTAAGAGAGAGATCAGTCTCTCCTGCTCAGCTGTCTGCTACCCTCAGTGCCCAGTGAGGACTGAGAGGATCTGCAGGCTGGTCTACAGAGGGTTAAACTCCGTGCTGAAGGCAGGAAGCAGTTTTTTGAGGGAGTTACCGAGTCTCGGGCTGCAGTAACATCACAGCGCATTCCACAGCAGCCCAGAGCTGCCAGCGTCTTATTAGGAGCAGAGGACTGTACGGCAAAACCACTCGACTGTAGGCTGTCCAAAAACTGCTCTGCTGGTTCAGAAGAAGAAAATACAGAGGAGAAAGAGGCTATGCTAGGTCTCGGTCTCAGTGCCGCTGGTTAACTTGATATGGGTGAGTAGCCTATTTCACTCAAGTTCCATTTTAATCAATATTACAGATTTTTTTTTAAAACAAATGTACTTCCTCGGTGCACAGAAATAGATCTGTGTGTAATTAGGGGTTTTAATTATTTACCAAATAATAGTAAATATGCTTTCATGTTAATACATTTTTGGCACTATTTGTCTGTTAATCTAATAATAAATAGGCCTATCAGTGATAAAACTGTGGTATGATGACAATAATTTACTCAAGGTTGTGCTGTTACGCGAAACTGGTGCTGGAGTGATGTGGTCGCACCATGTATCATCATACCCTTAAGCTGCTGTCTGCCATGGTAGGCTAAGCTAAATGGGGCAACTGATATAGAAAACTAGCACACTTGTTTTAAATTATTGCTATCCCAAAATTGTATCATAAACCTTAACAAAATAAATATTTTTAGCAGGCATTTTAATTCTTTTGCAAAATGAAAAAATAAACACCATGTTTTTTTAAGTAGAATAACAATAAAAACAGGAACAGTGCTACGACAGCATTTAAGGGCCACTTTTAATAAAAATAGTAGACTTCGAGAATAAATTCGTAATATTTCAAGAATAAAGTTGTAATATTATGAGCACTATTTGATCGTGCAGTCTTTCACAGAGTGGTGAACCCCTCCTCATCTTTACTTCTGAAAGACTCAGCCTCTCTGGGATGTTTTTTTTTATACCCAATCATGTTATTGACCTGTTGCCAATTAACCTACAGGTGTTTTTTTTAACATTACACAACTTTACTAGCCTTTTGTTGCCCCATCCCAACTTTTCTGGAACCTGTTGTTGGCATCAAATTTAAAATGGGCATATATTTTTCAAGAAACAATAAAATTTCTTAGTTTCAACCAAGTAAGTTGTTGCTGTGAGTTGCTGTCTTTGTACTATTTTCAATGAAATATAGAGTTTGACTCGAAGTCAACTATTTTTTTTTTTTATTTACAGTGGCCCTAAAATGCTCTCGTAGGGGTTGCCATGTCTACAACACAAATATAACAATTTCATTTACTACCCCAGACCACAAGTAAAGCTGCACACGTCTTCTGACTTTTTAAATATAAAGCTGATAATGGTAGAATACTAAATCTGAAAAAAATAAGATTTCCTTGGGGATTGTTTTGCCTTACAACACCCTTCATGTTCTCTTTCGCCATGAATGGATTAAAATAAATGGATTCAAATACATTTTAAGTCAGAACTTTGAGTGATGAGTGAACAGAATGTAAAATGGAACAGAATGTTGTTGTTCTTTTAACTTATGATTAGAAGCTCTTTGAACCCAAAGATTTAAGGCAACCATCTTAAGTTTAAAACATTTAATCATTTTTTACAATGTAGGGGCTCCCAAACTTTTGCATACTATTTCAGCTAACATTATTGGTATTTCAGAATTTTTAGCCCATTAAAGTCAGTATCAGTATTTGTCACAACAATTTCACACTGGGCCATACCTCACATATCCCTTAACATCACTGCAAACTTAACAATCAGAATGACATATTAGTTGAATTGTAGGTTATCCAGGATAGTGTTTTAGCTAGATCCATGGTTAACCAAGTTCACAAACTGGTGTTTTAGCTAAATTCATGGTTAAGCGAGTTAACAAACTCTTTCTGTGATGGTCCCTTAAAGACTTTCCTTTTTCCAGCTCATTATCTTCAAGTGGGTCCAGGCTTTCATTTTATACTCCTTTCAGCCATTTTGCCCTTACTAGTATGCTGTTATGCAGTCTTTTACACAAACGTGTGGCTCATTGTCAAAAAGAGTAAAGCTCATGTGTGTAAAGTATGATTTTTCAGTTACAAGTAAGTAGCTATTCATATTCTAGAGTATACTCTTTCATATTTAAGTTTTAGCCTGATTTTGAGCAAGTTGCTACATGAATAGGTTTCGCTTGACCCACCAGGGGAGAAACAGGAAGCCCTGCCTGTGCATATCGGTGGTCTGATCTGACTTTTGCTTTCCACAGTCTTTGTGCAGGTTCATTGCGATGAAGACGCTTCATCATTCCAAGATGATATTTACATGTGTTCTGTTTTTCATCATTTATTGTTTGGTTGGTAAGTTATTTAGCAGTGTTATCAGTAAGTGCTAGAAAAGTACTAGTAGAATTCCTCACAATGAGTATTTATTCAAGCGCAATAGCAGATTTGGAGACAGCATAAACGTCTCCATTTACATTTGTTTCCCTCCTTTTTAGGTGTCAATGATGCAATACAAATGGATAACCCAGCTTCCGTCACCGGCAGCTTGAGGAAAAATGTCACAATTCCTTGCAATTTTAAGGTTACTCCAGATCAACCAATTAATAGTGCAAATGTCATTTGGTGGAAGGACCAGGCTTACAGTGGCCCTCTCCTCTATCGATGCGGAAGGAACGCTGACTTGTCCGGGAACTGCACAGAATCAACTGGCCGCTATTCTTTTGGGGAAAATCTTACAGAACGAAACATAGCACTGCGGATAAGTAATGTCACACACAGTGATGTTGGAGTGTACTTCTGTCGCATCGAACTGGAAGAAAAAGTGAACTGGTTTACATCAAATGGAATTATTCTGAAAGTGAAAGGTGAGGTGATTTTTTTTTTTTAAAGATGCTGCCGTGCATCTTCCCCATTACACGACTCTCAGGCTTCAAATGGTTACTTTATTTAAAATGTATTGCAATACAGATTAGTGATAACCTGTTAATAGATAAATGTAACATTATGTAATCCAATGGATTATTCTAATTCAGTAAGTATTGCAAGCAAGTAATGCGATCTGATTACTTTCCATTACTTTAAGATTATTTGTCTTTTCAAAGTCAAAAATTCCAGTGATTTCTGCATAATTCAGTGGTTGAGATGTGAACACATTGATTCAGAGTGGTTTGATGTGAAATACTTAATTGTAGAGGAACTTACCAACTCAGATATTTTTACGGTGGTGGTGATGGGAACCAGGAGTCATGTCTACAACACAAATATAGACATTTTATTTACTATCCAAAACCACCAGTGAACCTACTCCTGAGTTTTTCTGTGTATTGTTGATGATGGTAAAGTAGTGTTAAATCTGGAAAAAATAACTTTTCTTCTGACACACTTTTGCCCTACAATAACCTGCATGTTTCTCTCCACCATAAATGAGTTTTTAAAAAAGGTATCTCAAAACTATTATAAAAAAATGTGTCTCCAGCATCAGGCAGCGTATTCATAACAATTTATGAATAAACTTTCTGTGATGTAGCTTTTAAAGACATCAAATTCTTCAGACGTCTGATTCCTATCACCTCCGCTGTGAACCATTCTGAATCGGAAAGTTTATCTTGAATGGATCATTTCATATCAAACCAGGCTAAATTATTTGATTTCCATCTTAATGATGTACTTCTGCAGAAATTTGAAAAATCAAGCAAATTCTCCTTTAACACAAGCCAAACAGGAAAACTGCACTGTTTTGTGAAAGCATTCAATATAGGTGGCGTAACTGTCTGTGCTTTATGCCTCTATTTGAAGAGTGCCCTGTGTAAAAAAAAAAAAACTACAAAAAAAAATCTGGTATTTTTATAATAAGTATGTAATGTAGAACCACAGTAGAGAAGGTAGAGGAATAAACAGCTATTTCACACAGTCACTGAACTCACATTTAGCTTAGAGAAGAACTTAGTGGAGCAATGTATAGAAATATCTCAAACATAAAGATGACAGTGTTTTATAGTGAAAGTTGTGTGAGTTCAGAGCGGCATACTCGCTGAGCAGTGCAAAGGCGACAGATCACAAACAAAGTACACTGAGAAGCCATGAAACTATGGTGTCTACACCCAATTCCTCCTGTAGATGTTCTATAAGGAGTCGTTGAATGTACATGGCTTTCTCTAGACTAATAAACTAATTGCGAGTAAAAGCCATTGTTTCATGACCATATAGTGCACTGCTTAGGGAGTAGGGAGACATTTGAGATTCAGCCCAAGAGATGCCTTTTGTTGACGGTCCTTTAGCTCTCAGTGGCAGTCCACCAAAATCGGCATGTCCGACCAGTTTTAAAAAGCATTTCACACAAAACTAAGTGGCCATTAGACAATTAGGATTAAAACCTGATGGTTTTGCTTTCTAATTGGAACTGGCTTCATAGTTACCATTAGTGACCACTAATTTCCTGTAGGACCCCTTTAGATCCCATTAGGAAACCATCAAATGCATCTGGAACCAGTCTCAGAGCACCTGTTAAACCATTAGAATCCTTTACAGTGTGAAATCAACCCATCAAGAAAACACAAATACCATTACTGACTATTGGAGACCACCAGAAGCCAAGAGAAACTTTTAAATGTTTTCTTTGACTACCAGGGAAGTGATGTTAAGTTACACATGCTAATGTTTTTGCACCCATCCTTCAGAAACTACTGAAGAAAGAAATCATGTGGGCGAAAATGAAACTTCACCGATCTGGACTTCGTTTTGGCCTTTCAGTTCTACAAATGTTTCATTTAATCCTACGCTTTACAGTTAGCTTACGTTACTGTAGGTGCACTTCAGCATTAACATGAAGATAATTATGTAAATGATGTTACACTGCTGGGTAAACTGAATTTCATGTTGAAAACAGAAGAATAAAAGAGTTTGATGCCAAACCTGTAACTGTAGCAGTTACCTTTTTGTATGCTGTTTAAGTAACGCCATTACACTTATTCCAGTACAACACAACTCTGACTACATCGCAACCCATAATCTGACTACATCGCCACCCCTTTTTCTGGCCTTACTCCAGTATGTTTCTTAGACATTGATATCTGCTTAAGATAAACCTCAATTCATATGTGTGAACACAGTTGTGTGATTTGTCCAATTCTAAAATACCTAAACTAGCTCTCATCTAATGTAGGAACTAACTGATGAAGTGTAGGCTAACAGGTCAACTGCCTATTCAAATTCTGATACATTTTGGTTCTTTGAGTCTTGATAAACGATGTACACCAATCAGCCATAACATTAAAACCACCTCAGCCATAACATTAAAACCACCTTGTTTCTACACTCGTTGTTCATTTTATCAGCTAGAGATGCACTTAACACTTATAGTCTGTATTCCATATGTTTCTTTGCATACTCTGTTAGGTCAGGACCTCCACGGGACTTCTGTATTAATAATGTGACAGAAAAACGTATGCATATATTACTGTCTATTATTAGTATAACAATATTTTTATATTTATATATATAAAATATTTTATATAATTTTTAGTAGTAGTAATATAGCACACTCCTGTCAGGACCATTTAACCATGCAAAAAAATAAATGATGGAATCAAGGGGTTCATTGAGTGTTCACGGTTCTATATATAACTATTATCTTTACTAGATAACATTGAAGAACCATTTTAAGGTTGTAGTATTAGTAGTACTATTATAATTTTAACAATTTTATTATTATTAAATTTTGTATTATTCATTTTAATAATTTACATTTTAACATATAATAAATCATTTTTTCAGATTTTTGAAACTACAGGAAATACACAATCAACTGTAAAGCCTAATTTTTAAACTAACCTGAATTATAAAATTATAAAAATTCTACCTAGCATATTTTTTTTTTAACTGGCATGGTGGAGTCACCCATTAAGTGCTGAGGTCCACTACACCCAGGAAACAGGACATAAACAGTAAATCAGTTGACGATGAAATGCTGTAGTACAGCTAAAAGAATGTTTGATTTGTGTGGCCAAAAGCGTTTTTAATATTATATGTGTAATACATTCTGTGTAACATGTTCCATACGCAGACTTAGGCTAAGTTCACATTACAAGCCTCATCGCTCAAATCTGATTTTTCCTCCAATCTGATCTCTCTGAGACAATGGTTCACACTCGTTTAGGTAAGTGACTCAAATCTGAACAAACCGGCGTCCTGAAATGACCCACATGCGCACATCCTACTCAGTAATGTCACATGAATGATTCAAGATTCAAGATTCTTTACTGTCATTGCACATGGTACAACGAAACTGGGTAGCAATCCTAAACAATAAAAGATTAAACTAGGAATAAAGGAGGGCAGTGAGCACCTTATGATCCTCTGGGCTGTGATGATGACTCTCTGAAGGACTCTCCTGTCCGCTGCTGAGCTGCTGGTGTACCATGTGGAGATGCCATATGTAAGCGCGCTTTCAATGGAGCAGCGGTAGTAAGACACCAGAAGCTTATCTTGCAGGTTGTTTTTTCTGAGGATTCTTAGAAAGTAGAGTCACTGCTGTGCTTTTTCAATAAATGCCATAGTGTTGGTGGTCTAGGAGAGATCTTCAGCACTGTGTGCGCCCAGGTACCTGAAATCATGTACTCTTTCCACACAGTCCCCAATGATGTATAATGGGTCTGGTTTTGTGAAGTTCTTTCTGAGGTCTATGATGAGTTCTTTAGTTTTGGAGGAGTTCAGGGTGAGATTGTTCTCTGAACACCACAGAGCCAGTCCTTGTACTTCATCTCTGTAGGCATCTCGTCTCCTCCAGAGATACGTCCAATCACGGTTGTGTTGTCTGTGAATTTGATTATAGTGCTGGTTGGATGAGTGAGGGCACAGTCATTAGTGTAGAGGCCGTTGAGAAGAGGGCTGAACACACAGCTCTGTGGCACACTAGTCCTGAGCGTGATGGTGGTGGAGAGGTGGGGGCCAAGTCTAACAGTCTAGGTGCGGTTGGAAAGGAAGTCTTTGATCCAGTTGCTGATGGGCTGGGAAAGTCCTATGTCAGTGAGTTTAGTGACCAGTCTGCCCAGGATGAGTGTATTAAAGACAGAGCTAAAGTCTATGAAAAGCATCCTCTCATAGCTCCCCTGGTGTTCAAGGTTGGTCAGTGCTGTGTGTAGAGTGATGGCGATGCTGTCTCTCTGTGGACCTCTTTACCCTGTAGGCGAACTGTTGTGAGATGGGAGGCTGGCTTTGATGTGCTGGCTTTGATGTGCTGCAGGACCAGCCTTTTAAAGCATATTCATATGGAATATGAATCAGGTGTGTCATCAGCAAACAAACTAAGGAGCAGAATGAACCTTTGCTATGAAGGTCATTAACTCTGATCAGCTCTAAGCTGTTCATTATTAGAGCAAGACGATGGTAAAAAAGTGTGATGTGTTGCTTTTCCAGCGTTTACAGGCTTTAACTTCTGTTCGGGGGCTGTTGCCATGGTAATGCTGAATGATGGCGCACGTGCATTGGAAAAAAACACATGAATTAGGTAAAGATGAGCCAGTTCAGCTCAGTTTCAGAAAGAATTTTTGTTGTACTTGGGTCAGTTTCGGACTCAAAACATGATGATGTTGTTCAGATCAGGTCAGGCTCGGATAAAAAAATTTTCTGTCTGTATTTGGGTCCGAACCATTTTTAAGTCTTAAAGTTTGAAGCATAAACTTCGTCTGCTGTTTAAGTCCAGCGTGTCCTACTGAACATTGGTGCATTGAGCTTAGTTAAACTGGCAGAAGCGGAGCTCCCTATCAAGTCCTTTTGAACATCGACTGGATGTTAATCAGCATTGTGCACTTGAGATAATCCAGAATTTTTTGACTTGATTTACAAGTAAATGCGTGTAAAGTCCTTTCCTACATGTAGTCTTTACAGAAGCTTTTCACATGGATGGGACAAAAAATAGTCAGAGATACTCATTGAATAATTAGATAAGCGCACCTACCCGTAAACTAATCCCACCCAAATACAAACCAAATTCCAAAAAGCTGTAAGTGAAATGTTTATGAAAAGAGAAAGCAGTGATTATGTAAAATAAATAAATAAAATAAATTATGTTGGACCAGTATCAAGTGAAAACAGTACAAAAACATGTTATCATATTTGATAACTTACCTTACAGTTATGATAGTTGTTAATTATTTAGTAATTTACATGATTTAACCTTTTCTTCAGTGTATGAACTTTTTTTGCTTATTGTAAATATATGCAAATACAAATACAAAATATACTGTATGTGTTGATGTTACATAACCTATTCCAAAACACATACATACATTTTTAAAAAACACAGACTGGCAGGGATGCCTACAGAGCATCGGTAGTAGCCTGTTAATGAAGTGATGTTCTTTTTTATTTGAGGGACCCATTTCAGGAAGATTTTAACCACTGCCCCCTGACACTCGAAAAGAAGATGTAGGAGTAAAATTAGCAATGCGATTGGGCCTACGACTGAGGAGTTTACATGCACACTCTACTCAACAATCTGATGAAAATCTCCGTTTACATGCACACTACAAGTAATCGGATCCAATCGTATCATATATATAAGGATGTATTCTATTCCGATTGAGCTGATACTCAGATTATTAATGGATTGTCAGGCTGCATGTAAACAAACTATTGTTGTATTTTGCACACATTTTCAAAGGGAGATAGGTCTGGACTGCAGGAAGGCCAGTTTACTCTCTGACCAGTCTTAAATTGCCCCTGTCCCAACTTTCTCAGAATTTCAGAATGAATATATATTCACAATTGTTGTTCTTTTGTAATTAATGAATCAAAAAATTATAAACAGAACATTTATAAATCACTATTTTCTGGTTTTATTTGCATTTCTGTTTTTTTAAATACACAACTAATAAAAATCTGTCCATCTCACACAGAGCCCCAGAAATTGCGGCGTATTTATATTCAGACCACTGTGACGGGGGAGCACTGGGTTACATGTGAAGTTTCTGGAGAGCCTCTACCAACTGTAAACTGGACCCAGCCGGAAAACATCACCACCTCCCAGTTATTTTTCCAGACTGGCTTCCTGGCGTCATATTCTCTTCCTGTGTCCCCCAATACCAACTATACCTGCCAGATAGATGGAGAGAATGGGCCAGAAGCACAGTCAATATACAACAGTCACCAGGAATCTACGCAATCTACGTGTGTGTGTCAAGATGACATGTATCTAGCCATGCTTGGAGGGCTGGGGGCCGTACTGGGAATTGTTCTTATTGTCAACCTCTTTGTCTTGGCACACTGCTGCAGGAGAGGTGAGGAACTAGACACATATCATTTGATCCTTTACGCAGTCAGTGAATTATGAAAATGTTCAAATACAGCTCAGTTATTATAGGGAAGAAGCTCTTTTTCACTGGAACATTCTTAAAAGTTCCAAAAGGTTTTTTGGGGCACATCTATAAAAGAACTCTTTCGGGTTTACTAAAGAACACTTCAATGCATGAATCTTTAAAGAACTTTTTTTGTGTGAAGTGTGAAGAACCTTTATAAAATATATAGAACCTTTACATAAAGAATATATTGCCATATTAACCAAATATACATTTGGAAAATGTATGAAAATAGCCAAAATACGTGATGCACTGTTTGAAACAACTTTTCAAATGAATTTGAATTCCATTTTAAGTTAGCAAATTTACATTTAACATTGCAAAAGCAAGTGTTGTAGGTATTGATACACTGTGAAAATGCAGTTATGATTTGATATATTGTTTATTTGAAATACATTTTGTGTGAACATTGTCTTACTGCATACATCCATGGTTAATGCAAAGTCTGTAACATTCATTCAGTTCATATATATTTAGTTATGTAACCTTTTGTAAAAACAACAAACAATTGAAAAATATAGTACCAAAAAAGACAAATACATTTTTTGGAAAAAATAATTTTCATACATTCATACAAATACATATTTCAAATGTATTTATCACATACAATATTGCGTATATATATATATATTTAATATGTATTATATCATATATATATGCGTATATATATATATACATATATGGATAATTTTTTTCCAATTGGGATGCCTAGTCTTTTCTGAGTTCTGATAACACTGACAATGTCTACCATAACTTTCCTCATATAACTGACTGACAAGTTTCATTCCTTTTTTCTTTATAAATGAAATTTGATAAACATGCCTCTGTAAGCATGAACGCTTAAAGTGATTTATGTGTTGATCTCTTCTTTTTTTAACAGAGATGGAATCTATATGAATGCCTGCAAAACTACTCCCACTTCAAAATAATCTACTAATGTTAGTAACCGCCTTGAGTGAAAGGTTTATAGGCTGGCGAATTCTTCAGCAAAATTGCCTTAATTTTTATACTTTCTTCTACCTTCTGTTTTTAATATTTACATTTACGCAATGATCTTTAATGCAAAGTGCTAACATTGCAGTTTGTCACTAAAAAACTCAGGTTGTCTAATAATGTAAAATATTTTGCACAATTTGGGTCATTTCATTAAATGAAACTGACCTGAACCTTCTGTAGATACTCATGTCATCATGTGGTGGCCCGAAGCCAAAATGTCAAAGCCTGCAATAACTTGACGTGGCACCTGAGCTAACAATTATCTCTCGCTGTATGACTGCACAAGTAGACAGTTACATAAGAAATAATGGAGAAAGGAATGCCTTTTCAGTGTATAAATTAATACACTTTAACACATGGTTTTTAGCTCAGAGTACATTACATGAGATCTGTGCAGCACTACAATGTCAGTTTATTAACTGTGGAGTTGTGTAGCATCTTTTTATTTATTTATTTTATGGGTTTTTTTTTGGAAAATGAAAAATGTTCTGACCATGCTGTAAATCACGTTATCAAATTGTATGATTATCTCTCTCCATGCCCCTCTCCCCTATCCATGCTCCCCTCTCACCGCTTTAAGCCTGAAGCCATGTCAACAATGCACTACATGTTTCTAATACAGCTTAATGTAAAGTCAAATTATTTGTATTTTATTTTTTATCTATTTAATATTTCAACTTTGTTTAATTTTACAAGCTAGTAAATTTAGACATTCAAATCTAAACTGGTTACTCCATGCATGTTGTGTTATTATGTAATATCTTTTCATCCATTACATCCAAAAAGAAATGTTATCCTGCCATGGTTGCATGACTACAATAGCAAGTTACCAGCAAGCTTACAACCTAACTAGAGCATCACACGATACACTGCCACGAAAAAATGTTTACACACTGTTTACACACTATATGGCCAAAAATATGTGGACTCCTGACATTACAGCTAAATAAGCTTGTTTGACATCCAATTCCAAAATCTTGGGGTTTAATATGGAATCCCCCCACCACCCCCCTTTGCAGCCATAACAGCCTCCGCTCTTCTAGGAAGGCTTTCCACATGATGTTTGAATGTGTCGGAATGTGTAGGAATTTGTGCCCATTTCGGTCAAAAGAGCATTTGTGAGGTCAGGCACTGATGTTGGTCGAGGAGGCCTGGTTTGGAATCGACAGTCCAGTTCATCCCAAAGATGTTCAGTGGGGCCGAAGTCAGGCCACTGGAGTTCCTGCACAAACTCATTAAATCAGATCTGTTGAGGATCTAATTGATTATTTTCATGATGACTTAACTGGGGGTTATTTGTTTGTTGAGGTTCATTGGTTCCAAAATTCAAAGATCCTCTCTGAATATGTCTTAGAGAAGAACCTCATCATCATTTACTTCCAAGACTTACAATGCAAAGTTGGACTAAGACTGTAATAATAATAATATTTTTAGGTTATATATTATTTAATGTAATATATTTTATATTCTGAAAAAATCTTAATCTGGTCTTGGTCTTGACTCAGACTCAATGTGTCCAGGTGTCTGTCTTGACTTGGGCTCGCCTCTAATCGTCTCGAGTACGTCACTACAACCAACTTCTAAAACTGAACTTTGGAGGTGTGGAAAATATTCCTGCATATGTCATTGAAATACTTAAACCAAGTCTTCCAAATAGAATGGAAGCTGCAATAAAGGCAAAGAGTGTACACAATAATTACTGATATTTTTATATTACATTTAGTTATTGAGATGTCTGTGTAATTTTCTGTTGAATATTTGTTTTTTTTCTGAACTTAATTTCTATAACTTGTGCTTCATGGATTTGAATTATATAAATGAAGGGTGGTCTCTGACCTTTACACCTTACATTACTGTATATTAACCCCTTAACAAGCCAAGTTTTGCTACACATCTTCTATAACCTAGGTATAGCTCCATTAGTTTGCATTGAATTCCCTGTAGTTACTGAATAATAAACCTTTGTATGAAATAAACCTGGATTGTTAAGAGGTTAATCACAAAATTGCCCATTTCAGGGGACTGTAAGTAATTGTACAAAGTGACTGTTTAGCACATGGTTGCAAATCCTACAACTTAATGTAAGATAATGTAAGGATCTGCAAAGTTCAAGACACTTCCCCTTTCTATCAGAGGCTCTCAGTCCATTCCTTGAGGACTTCAGTTTGGACACTTTCCTGTTTCCGTTCTCTTGATTATGTAGTTCAGATGTGTTAGAACAAAATGTGAATGGAGAAGAACAGAATGTGAATGGAGTCCCCTGCTCCGCATGATGCCAGCAAAAAAAGTGAAGACCGACTGCTTGCGTCATATCCTCTAGCAGTGAACAGTACAAATCCCGCTGTCGCTCAACATGCTAAGAATTGTGCAATGAATCAGAATCAGAATCAAGCTTTATTGGCCAGGTATGCTTGCACATACAAGAAATTTGGTTTTGGTTACAGGAGCTCACAGTGCACAGTATCAGACAAACATTTACATGTAGCAAATAAAATACAATAAAATAAAATACAAAACCCATTTACAAAAAAGTTGGGATGCTGCGCAAAATGTAAATAAAAACAAAATGCAATGGTGTGGAAATCGTTTTACTCCTATATTTAATTGAAAACAAAGTGCAAAGACAATATATCAAATGTTGAAACCGAGAAACTGCATTGTTTTTGAAAAATATATGTGCATTTTGAATTTGATGCCAACAACACGTTCCAAAAAAGTTGGGACGTGGTCAACAAAATGGTAAAGTTGTGTAATGCTAAAAAAAGGCAGCGCCCCTCTGCTCCATCGTCAACAACTTGAGTGAAGCAGTGGGACGACAGAGCAGTGGGACGGCTGCACTAACATTGCCAGATTACCATTAGACTCTCTGTCCGTGAAACCCCAGATCTGCACCTTTTTCTAACAGGAAAACTAATTAACCAAAGGCTCGACTAAACAGGTAAGTTTTTAGCTGAGGTAAGTTTTGAGTCCTGAACACTGACTGGTAGGTTATTCCAAAGCTGGGGGGCGTTGTTTGAAAAGTGTAACATGTGACCAGTAAGCAAACGCTCATGGATGTAAAACAGTGAAGAAGCTTTACTTGGGGATTCAGGCAGAGATATCGTCGTCAATACACAAGCATGGGTCAGTTCCAAAGTCAGCAACAAAACAGAGAAGGCGATCATAACAAAGTAGGGCAAGGCAGATCAGAGTCCAAAACACAGGCCAAAGTCAAAAACCGAATATCCAAAAAACCAGGCGACAGCACCAAAACGGCAAATCCAAAAAGCAGAGAAAAAGAGAAACAGAGTCAAAACACAAGGTCAAAAACACAGGAGATCAAATCAGAAAGTAGTTTCACTAGGAAAGCAATACCTCGCACTGAACCTGACTATAGCCTGGGCTAATATACTAACTAAACAGGTCATGTGAGAAAACATACAGGTGAAAATTATCAGTATTCAGGGGAACTAGAGCGGTGATAGGCTGCTGATGATCTTCCCGGAGTCAGGTGATGAGGCGGAAGATTCTGGGAATCGTAGTTCTGAGGCTGGCTAGCCGAATACGTGACAAAAAGGCTCTTCCCCCTGACGTAACTTTATTTATTCTGGGTACTAATAATGAGCCCGCACCTTGTGATCTAAGTGGGCGTGTCGTTTGATAGTAGGAAATAAGGTCACTGAGGTACTGAGGAGCAAGGCCATTCAAAGCTTTATACGTCAGCAGAAGAATTTTGTACTCAATACGGAATTTAACTGGCAACAATTGTAAGGTACACAAAATTGGGCTAATGTGGTCAAATTTCCTTGTTTTGGTGAGAACTCTAGCTGCAGCGTTCTGGACTAACTGAAGCTTGTTAAGATTTTGGCTGGAACAACCAGAAAGCAGAGTGTTTCAGTAATCTAACCTGGACGTAATAAAGGCGTGAACTAACGTTTCTGCATCCTGTAGCAACAGTGCATTTCTTAATTTAGTGATGTTATGAAGGTGGAGGAAAGCTATTCTGGTAATATTGGTAATATGCCCATCGAAGGCCAGATTGGGACACCAAGGCTTTTTACAGATGTGCCTGGTGCAATTGAGAAACTACTAAAATTAAGAGTTAACGTAGGCAGATTATTCCTAGCAGTTTTTGGACCAAGTAGAAGAACCTCTGTTTTGCCAGAGTTTAGTAAGAGGAAGTTACTTGACATCCAGTCTAAAATGTCTTTTACACAGTCTTCTGTCTTATTAAGTTCAATTTTGTCCTCTGGTTTAGCTGAAATATACAATTGTGTATCACCGGTGTAGCAGTGGAAACTGATGATGGTACCTAGTGGTAGCATCTATAAGGTAAATAATATGGGTCCTAAGACAGAGCCCTGTGGAACAACATACTTTACTCTTGTGAGAGCTGATGGTTTACCATTTACATTAACAAACTCATAGCGATCACTAAGGTAAGATTTGAACCACGAAAGAGATTTACCTGTCACTCCTACTAGCTTTTCAAGCCTGTCTAAAAGAATGGAATGGTCTACTGTGTCAAAAGCTGCACTAAGATCAAGTAGAACCAGTAGGGATATGTTTCCTTTGTCGGCGGATAATAAAAGATCATTTACAATTTTCACTAACGCTGTTTCAGTACTATGGTGAGGCCTGAAGCCAGACTGAAATCTTTCATGTATATCACTCCTATGCAGATGGGAACATAATTGATTTCTCTAAAAATTTTTGATAAAGAGGGAAGATTTGAAATAGGTCTATAGTTTGATAACTCAGAGGGACCAAGATTAGGTTTCTTAATTAGGGGTTTAATTACAGCTAATTTAAGAGACTTTGGAATATAGCTGAGGCTGAGAGAAGAGTTTATTATAGATAGAAAGGGCTTGGTTACTTCTGGCAAAATGTCTTTAAGTAAACCTGTAGGAATTGGATCTAGTACACAAGTTGTTGTTTTTGAAGATGAAATAATTTGGACAAGCTCTGTTTGTTGGAGTAAAGTAAAAGACTCCAGCGTCTCTGTAGTGGTTATACTGCACTCTAGATCTAGATTAGGTTTATAGGACACTGCACTTGTTAGCTGCGCGTTTTGAATTTTGTGCCTAATCAATTCAATTTTATTATTAAAGAAGTCCATGAAGTCAATGCTGCTGTATGCTGATGGTATCTGGGCTTCAGTAGCTGCTTGGTTATTAGTTAATTTAGAGATTGTACTGAATAGTACTCTAGGATTATTCTTGGTATTTTCAATCATTGACGAGAGATGAGCAGCACATGCAGACTTTAGTGGAAAACCTCAAGTTTAGTCTGACGCCATTTACAGTTTGTTTCATAGCTCGAGTTTGATCATTGTACCATGGAGTGAGCCTTTTCGGCCTTATTCTTTTACTTTTTAGTGGAGCCACAATATCTAAAGTGGAGCAAAAAGTGTCCTCCAAACATTTAGTCAGCATATCTAATTCATTAGGTTCAGACGGACAGCTAATTAAGGATGAAAGACCTGGAAGGTTTTCAATAAAGCTATTGGGTGTAGACGATGTTATAGTACGCTTAGCACTATAGCGTGTGGATGAACATGTATTATGACTAAAACTGATTTCATATGAGATTAAGTAGTGATCTGACACTGCTGTGGTCTGAGGAACGATGGCCAAGTGCTTAATGTCTATACCTAAGGTCAATATTAAGTCTAGAGTGTGGTTACTGTAATGAGTAGGCCCCATAATATTTTGAGTGAAGCCAAAACAGTCTAAAATAGATACAAATGCCTTACTTAGTGGATCCTGTGGTCTGTCTATGTGGATATTAAAATCTCCAACAATTATTACATTATTTGAGGTTGTTATTAAACTAGATAACAGGTCAGTAAATTCCTGTAAAAATTCAGAGTAAAGCCCTGGTGGCCTGTAGATTATGATGAGTGAAAGTGAGCTCTCATTTGTTCCTCGTGGTATTGCAAGCAGTTTTGTTGGAGAAGCATTGTGATGGTCAATAGAGGGCAGCAAAGTAATAATGTTGTGTATAACTGTAGTTACAATACAGTGAATAATTTTCAAGTACTGGCTGTATTACATTATATCATCAGTTGCACCAGTAATGTTGAGAATACACTGTTTATTGTCATTCTTCACATGGCAGGCATCAGTTATATACATATAAGGGCAGTAAAGATGGCTTTCTCACACTGAGAAAGTGATAAACTATAATACTATTCCTGAAATGTTGTTTTTATGGACCTGTATGTCCAAGTCAAAAAACTGATGATTTATTAATTCTGCTGCTCTTTTCAACACTGGTTTTAACAAGCCCTTGTCCACTTTGTCTTCCCATTTCCCCTCAGGGGAGTCTGTGACAATGATCACAACGGTCGTTTAATTATTTTATCAGCACAAGTGAAGTTTATGAGATGAGCCCTCAGAGGGGTGCAGGACTGAGTGAACAAAGTGTTGACTTTGGCAGCAGAATTTGCCCTAAAACCATTGTGACTTGACACAGTTGAATTTGAGGCTCAAGATATTCAAAGGATGTGCCTGGGCGAGTCTGCGAGACTGGAAAGAGAGAACTGATACCCAGACAGAGTAGAGGATACTTACTCTGTAAAATATGGTTTAATGAGTTTGTGCAGGAACTCCAGTGGCCTGGACAGAGCCCTCACTTCAGCCCCACTGAACACCTTTGGGATGAACTGGACCTTTGACTCCAAACCAGGCCTTCTCTTACAAATGCTGTTTTGGCTGAATGGGCACAAATTCCTACCGACACATTTAAACATCATATGGAAAGCCTTCCTAGAAGAGTGGAGGCTGTTATAAATGCAAGGGGGTGGTGGGGGGATTCCATATTAAACCCCAAGGTTTTGGAATTGGATGTCAAACAAGATTTTTTCAGAATATAAGATATATTACATTAAATAATATTTAACATAAAAATATTATTATTATTACAGTCTTAGTCCAACTTAGTCCAAGTCCAAGTCTCGGAAGTAAATAATGACATATTCAGAATCACCACCTAAAGTCAACTTATTATAAAACAAACAACATGCATCCATTTTTATTATGAAATTAAAAACACAGTAAGAATAACATTCTGATCTGCCATCAGAGGATCTTTGAATTTTGGAACCAATGAACCTCAGCTAACAAATAACCCCCAGTTAAGTCATCATGGAAAGAATCAATTAGATCCTCAACAGATCTGATTTAATGAGTTTGTGCAGGAACTCCAGTGGCCTGGACAGAGCCCTGACTTCGGCCCCACTGAACATCTTTGGGATGAACTGGACTGTTGATTCCAAACCAGTCAAACAAGCTTATTTAGCTGTAATGTCAGGAGTCCACATACTTTTGGCCATATAACAGTGTGTAAACATTTTTTCGTGGCAGTGTATCGTGGGATGCTCGATTGTTAGGTTGTAAGTTTGCTGGTAACTTGCTATTGTAGGTATGCAACCATGGCAGGTTAATAAATTTTTTTCTGGATGTAATGGATGAAAAGATATTACATAATAACACAACATGCATGGAGTAACCAGTTTAGATTTGAATGTCTATATTTATTAGCTTGTACAGTTAAACACAGTTGAAATATTAAATAGATAAAAAATAAAATACAAATAATTTGACTTTACATTAAGCTGTATTAGAAACATGTAACGCATTGTTGACATGGCTTCAGGCTTCAAGCAGTGTGAGAGGAGCATGGAGAGAGATAATCATACAATTTGATAACCTAATTTACAGCATGGTCAGAAAAAAAAAGTCAAACAAAATGCAGTGATGTGCAGATAATTTAAACCCATTTCACTGAAAATAGTATAAAGACAACATATCAAATGTTGAAACTGAGAAATTTTATTGTTTATTTAAAAATATATGCCCATTTTGAATTTGATGCCAACAACACGTTCCAAAAAATTGGGATGGGGGCAACAAAAGGTTAGTAAAGTTGTGTAATGCTAAAAAAACACCTGGTCGTTTATTGGCATCAGGTCAGTAACATGATTGGGTATAAAAAGAGCATCTCAGAGAGGCTGAGTCTTTCAGAAGTGAGGAGGGGTTCACTGTTCTGAGAAAGACTACACGATGCAACAATTCAAGAATAACATTTCTCAATGTAAATAGCAAATAACTTTTGCTTTTCATCATCTATAGTGCAAAATATAAATAAAAGATTCAGAGAATCTGGAGAAATCTCTATATGCACGGGACAAAGCCAAAAACCAGTATATGCTGGGCATGATCTTTGGGCCCGCAGGTGGCACTGCATTAAAAACAGACATGATTCTGCAGACTGTCACCAACTGATAACATTTGGCACATTATGAAATGAAAAATATGGCAAAGGAGACCTTGAGCTGTTGAGCAGCTGAAATCCTGTATCAAACAAGAAGGGGAAAACATTTTACTTTCAAAACTACAGCAATTGGTCTCCTCAGTTCCCAAACACTTACAGAGTGTCGTTAAAAGAAGAGGTGAAGAGGTGATGAAACACAGTGGTAAACATGCCCCCGTCCGAACATTTTTGGAATGTGTTTATCAATTTCAAAATGGGCATAAATTTTTTCAAAAAACAAGAAAAACTTCTTAGTTTCAACATTTGATATGTTGTCTTTGTAGTATTTTCCTTCAAAAATATGGTTTACATGATTTGCACATCATTGCATCCTATTTCTATTTACATTCTGCACAGCGTCCCAACTTTTTTGGGGTTGTAAAAAAATAAATAAAAAGATGCTACACAGCTCCATGGTTAATATACTGGAATTGTAGTGTTGCACAGAGCTCATGTAATGGAGCTAAAAACCATTAATTACAAATTAAAAGTGTATTAATTTATACAGGTATAAAGGAAAAGGTATTCCTTTCTCTATTTCCTGTCCCACATGACTCTGCTATGGGATCAATAATTTATTTGATCTATTACCTTGTAGCATGGGAACATTAAGGTGCAGGTATTTTGCTTCTCCACTTGCGCAGTTAAAACAAAGCAGACTCTTATTCAACTGTCTACTTGTGCAGTCATACAGCGAGATATAACTATTGCTAGCTCAGGTACCATGATCAAGTTAATGCAGGCTTTGACATTTTGGCTTTGGAGCACCACATGATTACATGAGTATCTACAGAGGGTTCAGGTCAGTTTCATTTAATGAAATAACCCAAATTGTGCAAAATGTTTTATATTATTAGAGAATCTGACTTTCTCAGTGATTGCCATTTGCATTCTGTTTTTTCTGACAGTGAACAAACTGCAAAGCGTGTACTTTGCATTAAAGATCATTCTGTAAATGTAAATATTAAAAACAGAAGGAAAAAGAAAATATAAAAATTAAAGCAATTTCAAAATAAGAACAGATTGTGCTTATGAAATGGTATTAAATACAAATAAGAGAAAAAGAAGATTGATTCTTTGTCTAAAAGAAGACTTTTCCGTGAGAAAATAAACGTTTTCTGCAGAATTTGCCAGCCTATAAACCTTTCACTCACAAGGCGGTTACTAACATTAGTAGATTATTTTGAAGTGGGAGTAGTTTTGCGGGCATTCATATAGATTCCATCTCTGTTGAAAAAAGAGAAAGAGACCAACACATAAGTCACTTTAAGCTTTCGTGCTTACAGAGGAATGTTTATCTAATTTCATTTATAAAGAAAAAAGGAATGAAACTTACAAGTCAGTTATACGAGGAAAGTTATGGTAGATGTTGTCAGCGTTTTCAGAGCTGTTGGTGGCAGCAGCTGCAAAAGTAACATGAAAAGAAAATGCATCTGAGTTAATTACCTTTATAGGACATGAAACTGACCTGAAAATGTCAACATTATGAATTTGCTGTGTCTCTCTCATGAACTCAAGCTGTATAATCTGTAGATGTTAGATATGAACTAAATGATGAGTAATGGAGCCAGGAACACAAGACCAAAAAGCCTTTTATTTGCTAAATATATATATATATATATATATATATATATATATATATATATATATATATATATATATATATATATGTATATATATATTGTTTCTATGCTCATTGTCTATTTTATCAGCTCCACTTACTGTATAGGTGCACTTTGTAGTTCTACAATTACAGACTGTAGTCCATCTGTTTCTCTGCATACTTTCTTAGCCCCCTTTTACCTTGTTGTTCAGTGGTCAGGACCCCCATGGACCCTCACAGAGCAGGTACTATTTGGGTGGCACTGCAGTGACACTGACGTGGTGGTGGTGTGTTAGTGTGTGCTGTGCTGGTATGAGTGGATCAGACACAGCAGTGCTGCTGGAGTTTTTAAACACTCACTGTCCACTCACTTAGACACTCCTACCTTGTCAGTCCACCTTGTAGATGTAAAGTCAGAGACGATAGCTTATCTGCTGCTACGCAGTTTGTGTTGGTCATCCTCTAGTCTTTAATCAGTGGTCAGAGGACGCTGTTGGCTGGATATTTTTGGATGGTGGACTATTCTCAGTCCAGCAGTGACACTGTTGTGTCTGATCCACTCAGACCAGCGCAACACACACTAACACACCACCACCACATCAGTGTTACTGCACTACTGAGAATGATCCACCACCCAAATAGTACCTGCTCTGTGAGGGTCCATGGAAGAACAAGGTAAAAGGGGGCTAACAAAGTGTGCAGAGAAACAGATGGACTACAGTCTGTAATTGTAGAACTACAAAGTGCTCCTATACAGTAAGTGGAGCTGATAAAATGGACAATGAGCATAGAAACAAGGAGGTGGTCATAATGTTATGCCTGTTAACTGAATTTCAGTTCAGGTGTTTACCAGCAATAGTAGATGGAATAAATGTAAAATAATAATTGTATGTGAAATATGAAATAATAAACTTCTATATAATAGTTTTATTATGCACTGTTGAACTTGTGGCACCTTCACTGTAATAAGGCTATCTAAAAACAAAATGGGCTCATATCTAGGAGGTAAGGGTTTTGAGAAGCTACAAGTGGTAAACAAGTTGACATATAAGAAGAAGAACAAGAACAAGAAGAACAAGAAGCAGAGGCAGAAGCAGCATAAGGAGAAGAAGAAGATAAAAGATAAAAGAAGATGAAGTAGAAAAAGAGGAAGCAAAATCAGAAGAAGATGAAAGAAGAAGAAAAAAATAAGAGTACTAATGGAAAGATGGCAAAGTAAATTAATACACCATCATTTAAAACAGAAGACAGAGCAGAAGAAGACGAAGAAGTAGAAGAAGACGAATAAGAAGAAAAAGCTGAAGAAGAAGAAGCAGAAGAAAGAAGAAAACAGAAGAAATCGAAGAAAAATCAAGAGGAAGAAGCAGAAGAGGCAGAAAGAGAAGGCGAAGACAACAAAAAAGAAGCAAAATCAGTGAACTGATTCATTTGTGTATATTATTTTCACATGAAAACAATATTATACAAATGCTATTATTGTCAAAAGTAAATAAACTAAAACACAAACTTATGCTGATGGAATATATTGTGTTCACGTAAAAACAAGTGGTTTCATATCACTTTTTGTGTAATTTCTGCATGTGCATAGTGCTTTTTATTTCTTTTTCTGTTCCCTTGATAATTGCCAAAAACTCCCTGTTGCACATCTAAACCTCGAAACAAAAACATGTGCTATCAGGCTGAAATGAGACTTTCTATAACAAGCTTGAATAAATATTTTCAGGGTGTTTGCAGGCATCAACAAGTCTTGAACTGCCACTTTAAATGTAATTAAAGGGCTACTTTTGCAGGGATGACATAGCAAATATAAAAGCACTTGCTCAGCAACAGGCAATGGTAGTTTAAAGTACCTCCAAATTTCGAATTTAAACCAGAAAAAATCAATGTTGAATATGGCATCCCTCAACCCTAACTCTCTAACTCGTAATAATAATGCAAAAGGTTTATGAATATGCATGATTATGCAAATTGTAAACTCCTCCTTGCATCCCGGTTCCCAAACCTCTCCACTTCCCTTTCACCAAGGTTGCTGTACTTTTTTTTCTTAATAATCAGATTTTTTGATTAATAATCAGAAAATAAACCAGCAAAGTCATCACTCATTCAATGTTAAACCCCAAGTTAATCAGCTATTGGGAAATGCTGAACAGTGCTAAGGAAAGCAAAGTAGAGCTGAGCTCAACACACCACAGAACAGCTGGGATTTCTGTGTTTTTATTACTCCAGCACCAGTCACTGAACTGCACTTGCTTTAACTTTGTGGATATCAGACCTAAGCTAACACTAGCTTCTGATGCTACTAGGGACGGTACATTAAAAAAAGATTAGTGTAGCTAATGGCTCAAGATGAAAATGATTCAGTGCCTCAGATTTGATCAGATTTGATCAATAAATCTTCAATTCAATTCATATTAACTTGATTTGTCAACTTTAGAGGTTTGTGTGGTTTTATGAACTGAAAAAACTAATCTTAGAAGCAGATTTATTAATGTTTTCCATTCTGCATTAGCTAGCTAGTAAGGAAAACAATAACAACAACAAAAACAATTCTAAACAGCCTGCTTACTGCACTGTTAGAAATAAAGGTTCTGTGCAGGTACATTTTTGATGCATGAAGGTACAAACAATATAAATGTATCCTCAAAGGTACGACAGTGGTGTTAAAGTCAAATGTTGTACCTTAAATAAGTTTTTTACAGATGAAAAAAGTACAAATTTGTTCGTTTTCATAACTTAATATTTTAAAACAGAAAAATAAAATAAAAAGCCTGGAGACGAGACGGGGTGTGTGGAGTCAATACAACTTAGGAAATATAATATCAGTATATTATGGTACAATTATGCTCCCTGACTAAAGGTACTGAGATGTACCCTTGTGGGTACCCCCCCAGTGACAAGAGGGGTACTGCCCCAGTGGCAATTTCATACCTTTATTTCTGACAGTGTAGTATCTACCCAAAACTACTTGTAGTTTTTCAGAACTTTCACCCACCTTTAAGGAACATTGTTAACAGAATGTTTCACTCTAAAGACTACAGTGGCACCTCTGTAAGAGGTGTAAGGGTTCCTCTGTGGCTGTGCCCCAAAAAACCTTTTGGAACTTTTAAGACTGTTCCAGTGAAAAAGAGCTTCTTCCCTATAATAACTGAGCTGTATTTGAACATTTTCATAATTCACTGACTGTGAGAGGATCAAATGATATGTGTCTAGTTCCTCACCTCTCCTGCAGCAGTGTGCCAAGACAAAGAGGTTGACAATAAGAACAATTCCCAGTACGGCCCCCAGCCCTCCAAGCATGGCTAGATACATGTCATCTTGACACACACACGTAGAATGAGTAGATTCCTGGTGACTGTTGTATATTGACTGTGCTTCTGGCCCATTCTCTCCATCTATCTGGCAGGTGTAGTTGGTATTGGGGGACACAGGAAGAGAATATGACGCCAGGAAGCCAGTCTGGAAAAATAACTGGGAGGTCTTGATGTTTTCTGGCTGGGTCCATTTTACAGTTGGTAGAGGCTCTCCAGAAACTTCACACGTAACCCAGTGCTCCCCCGTCACAGTGGTCTGAATATAAATACGCTGCAATTCCCTGGGCTCTGTGTGAGATGGACAGATTTTTATGAGTTATGTATTTAAAAAAACAGAAATGCAAATAAAACCAGAAAATAGTGATTTATAAATGTTCTGTTCATAATTTTTCGATTCATTAATTACAAAAGAAAAACAATTGTGAATATGCATTCATTCTGAAATTCTGAGAAAGTTGGGACAGGGGCAATTTAAGACTAGTCAGAGAGTAAACTGGCCTTCCTGCAGTCCAGACCAAACCCCCCTTGAAAATGTATGCAAAATACAATAGTTTGTTTACATGCAGCCTGACCATCCATTAATAATCTGAGTAACAGCTCAATCGGAATAGAATACATCCTTATATAAACCTCCATAGACTATTCAGATTGAGGCCATTCAGAATACAGTTTCTATTCAACTGCATTAGATGGGTAATCCTGTAAATATTCTGTTAAACAGAAGAATAATAGGCATGTAAACATCTGTATCTAATTACATTCCCAACTGAAAAGTTTAAGTACGATTTGCACATGTAGATTTGCGTCATAGTATAAGTTTATATCGTTCAACATGGCGGGGCCCAGAAACAGGTCTGTAGAGGAGATGAAGTGTTTCAAACTTTAAGACTTAAAAATAGTTAGCAGGATGGGTAGATGATCTCAGAATGTTGCAGGACATGACATCTTCCTTTCACACCTTCTTTAATAAGCACGTGTCGTACATTTTCCTGAGTCTGACATAATTTAAAACACAAGCACATCATTTTAAAGCACAATTAAAAACACAAGCGCGCCAGCTGAACACTCAGGTAACACACTGCTGCTCGACACACTCTGACTGGACTCACGTGATGCTCGTTGTCATGGTAACATTTACACTAAGTGGTGTTCTACCCATGCGTGTAAATTTGGATCTGATTACTTGTAGTGTGCATGTAAACGGAGATTTTCATCAGATTGTTGAGTAGAGTGTGCATGTAAACTCCTCAGTCGTAGGCCCAATCCCATTGCTAATTTTCACTCATACACCTTCTTTTCGAGTGCCTGGGGGCAGTGGTTCAAATCTTCCCCTATGAAATGGGTCCCTCAAATAAAAAAGAACATCACTTCATTAACAGGCTACTACCGGTGCTCTGTAGGCATCCCTGCCAGTCTGTGTTTTGGAATAGGTTATGTAACATCAACACGTACAGTATATCTAATTCTTCTTGTATTTGTATTCGCATATATTTACAATGAAGTTCATATGCTGAAGAAAAGGTTAAGTAATGTAAATTACTAAATAATTAACAACTATCATAACTGTATGGTAAGTCATAAGTAATAAATATTATATTTTTGCACTGTTTTCACTCAATACTGGTCCAACATAATTTACCAATCAGTGCTTTTTCTTTTCATAAACATTTCACATACTGTCCTGAGTTTTTTGGAATTGGGTTTGTATTTGGGTGAGATTAATTTATGAGTAGGTGCACTAATCTAATTATACCAAGAGTATTTTCAATGTTTTTAGTCCCATCCATCTGAAAAGCATCTGTGAAGACTTCATGTGGGAAAGGACTTTTACTTGTAACCTCTGTTATGGAGGACCAGATTACCCAAAATGAAAAATGAATAAAATTAAAAATAAATGACTTAGTAAATTAATATTTGAAGTAGAATTGCAAAGAATAATGATGATAAATCTAAAAAAAAAAATATATATATATATATATATATATATATATATATATATATATATATATTATTTTATATTATAAAAAAATTATATAAATATGTCTGCATTTATTTATATGTCTATTTAGTAATTTTCCCTTCTCACTAATTTTTGTAATTAGTTAATGTTGTAATTTTGTTATTTATGTTTCTTTATTAACATTTTTTCTGTTTTTCTATTAATTTATTTTATAAATTTATTTCCATAACTACTTATTTCTATATTTATATAGAAATTATAGAAAATTTGCTGATACAGAGGTCGACCAGTAGTGTTCAGAACTTTGGAGGAGGTGGTTCAGCATCTTTTTCTGCAAATTTCAGATCACTCAGACATTTGGACACCCTTCTCACATACAGCCTGTGGAAGCCCTCGAGAGTTATTTATCGGCAGGTTTTCTCTCCGTGCAGTTCTTTATGGAGTTGGTGAAAGAACAGTTTAATCAGCTCTTCTCCTCCTGGTCTTGATTGCTAAGCCTGAACGTGAAAAACACGCCCCTTCATTATGATATGAACGAAGAAATAAATAAATGAATTAATGAAAAAAAAATAAATAAATGAATACATGAATCAAAGAATAAAGCGAACAATTGTTAAAAATATAGATATGGAAAAAATATAAAAAATGGCACTAATAAAACAAAATAAATAATACAGAAATAAATAAATTGAGAAATATATAACTGCAGAAAAAGGATATATGTGTATAATTACAATCACAGTAAGCAATAGTTAGTTTTATAATAATAATAATTCGTTTTTTTATTTATTGATTAATTTACTGAGCCATTTATTTTTTAATTTTATTTATTTTTCAATTTGGCAAATCTGGTCCTCCATATCTGTGGCCAAATCAATAAATACTGGATTATCTCAAGTGTACAAAGCTGATTAAAATCCAGTCGATGTTCTAAAGGACTTAATAGGGAGCACTGCTTCTGCCAGTTCAACTAAGTTCAATGCACCTATGTTTAGTAGGACAGGCTGGGCCTAGAGCCTTGGTCTGGACCCAAATACAGACAGAGAATTTTTTACCCAACCCTGACCTGATGTGAACCACATCATCATGTTTTGAGTCTGAAACTGACCCGAGTACAACAAAAATTCTGTCTGAAACTGACCCTCATCATCATCATCTAAAGCATTGAATAAAACCTCGCAAGATTGTGCCAGATGCAGTGACAATGACAGCCAGCTAGCTAGAGCATGGAACTAAATAAAAAAAAATAAAAAAAACAAAAAAAAAATATTGTTATATATATATATATATATATATATAACATGCTATCATAAAATAATCAACTCTCCGAAATGAAGCTTAAAATCTGCTTTAATATGTTTTTTCATCAAATAATGCTTTTGTAGAGCATTTAGTCTGGATAAACTGTCCATATTGCACTGTTCTCACGCTGTGCAATTCCGATACAACAAAATGTTCAATTTATCTGTTTAAAACTAAAAAGTCTGCATATGGAACATGTTATATGGAATGTATTACACACATAACAAAAATGTTTTTCAATAACGTGCCTTTAGCTGTACTACAGCGTTCCATCGTCAACTGATACACTGTTTATGTTCTTTTCTTTGGGCATAGGTTTTAGGTGGACAAGACACTAGCATTACGCACTCACTACTACTGCAGCAAAGGGAGTATTTTTACTGATCACTGTGTACGTCCCTATTTAGACCGTGTTTATGTCAGCAATCTTGGGAAAGTCGATCTTGCATAAGCTGGGAATTCTGTTGGGATTTGTGATTACAAAGAAGTGTAGCTTTAGGAGGTTATATGCCTTTATTTCATGTATGTCTGAGTGCAGTCTAAATATAACATCAGTGTATTGCTATTTTTGCTGGACACACATGCATTTTTGCAAGGTCAGGCCCAGTTGCTATTTTGGTGTTGATCATCTGTGCTGATGTGGGTGAAGTGGTGCAATGGGGATGTGGCATTTGAGTGATATTTTTGAACGCATTTCGGTAGGCGATTCCACTTGTGCGCTACTGCTTCCTTAAACCCATTCAGCACAAAGGCAAGTGCAAAATGATATTTCAAAAGATGTGTTTCTTCAGATGTACACTACTCAATTCTTTTATTTTGATTTTTTATTATTTCATTATATTAGTTTTATATTTAAAACTAAGGAGAAAAGAATGAGTTGTAGCTTTTAAATGTAAATCAGACAACCTATATATATATATATATATATATATATATATATATATATATATATATATATATATATATATATATATACACACACACACACACACACATAGAGAGAGAGAGAGAGAGAGAGAGAGAGAGAGAGAGCGAGAGAGAGAGCCCTACTACCCCAAACTTATTCGCCGTGAAAAATGGAAAGATACTGCTAAGCTTTCTTTGCTTACATCTGTCTACTTTCCAGAATTAAAGTCAATGTGATTCAGAAATCAGAACGCATTTTTCTTTCTTAAAAACTCTTTTGAATGATATGACACAGTGGATTGTGCTTAATATGACTAGGACATAATGGTCAGAAATGTTTTCAGTTTTAGCTGTTTAGCTCCGTTCATCCCATTCACTGAGGACTTGCTTGTCATGTTTTTGATATAATGGCATATAATGATGTTTCTAGGCTACTGTCTGTTTCTGAAGTATGTAAGGATTTTAAAAGTTGTGTAGTGTAGGCCTGGCTTTAGAGCTGATTTCATATAACTTACGTTAGGTGACCAGCCACAGTGTCTGGTAGGCGAAGTAAATATAAACCTCAGATGTACTGACCCAATTCCATACAGTAGGGACAGTTTGTGAAACGCAAATAAAACAGAAAGCAATGATTCATAAATCTACTTTGACCCATATTTGAATGAAAAGATTAAAAAAGACAATATGTAATGTTTTATCTTATCAACTTCATTGTTGTAACAATGAATTTGATAAGATAAAACAGCTTCATTGTTGTAAACATACATTCATTTTGACACTGATGCATGCAACACATTCCGAATTAGTGGGGACAGGAGCAATTCAAGCAAGAAACATTTAAAAAACATTTTAAACAGGTGATCATGTGTAGATGTAAAATCTGGCAAGGTCTAGTGCTTTATGAGGAAAGATGGGTCGAGGCTCGCCAAAAATGCATCAGTAAAAAATGCAACAGTTTAAAAATAATGTTCCTCAGTCAAGGACAGCAAAGAATTTAGGTATTTCACCCTCTACAGTGCATTATAACATCAAAAGATTCAGGCAATCCAGAGAAATCTCCATGCATAAAGGCCAAAAAACACAACTGAATGCCTGTGATCTTTCATTCCTCGGATGGCACTGCTTTAAAATCTACCGTGCTTCTGTGACAGATGTCACTACATGGGCCTGGAAATACTTTCACAAGCTATTTTCAATAAACACTGTCTGTCATTGCATCCACAAATAAAAGTTAAGACTGTACTATACATAGAGGAAATGCTGCCGACTTCTCTGAACTCAAGTTCATCTGAAATGGACTGATGCACAGTGGAAACATGAACTGTCGTCTTCTGAGTCAACCTTTCCGATTATTTATGGAAATAATGGACGTCATGTTCTCTGGGCAATAGAGAAAAAGGACCATCCAAATTGTTATCAGCATAAAGTTCAAAAGCCAGCATCTGTCAGTGGGGGTATTAGTGAGTAACCTGCACATCTTTGAATTCACAACACATTTTCAATCAAATTTTGCTGCCGTCTACACAAAAGTCTTTTTCAAGGATGTCCGTGCTTATTTCAACATCACAACACCACGTTACATTCTGCACATATTACAACAGCATGGCTGCTTAATCAGAGGTGTGGATACTAGACTGGCCTTTTTGCAGTCCAGAATTGTCTCTCATTGAAAATGTGTGCACGAAACACAACAGCAAAGGCCCTGTATGGTTGTGCCGCTGAAGACTTGGATAACGGAAGAATGAAAAACAATTCCGCTTTCAAAACTAGATGAGTTTTTTGTCTTCATTCTCCAAAACACTGTTAAAAGGAAAGGTGATGTAACACAATGGTGCTCCTGTCCCCATGTTTTTGGAATGTGTCGCAGGCTTAAAATTTACAATAAGCATTTACAAAAAAACAAAAAAGTTCATAAGCTGAACCACAAAATATTGTGTTTTTGTACCGTTTTCAAAACAGGTCAAACAGCATCTACTAATCAATGTTTCCACTGCTTTATGTTTTTATTGACGTTTCACACACTGTCCCAACTTTTCTTGAATTGGGTTTGTAAATATTTAGCAGCAGAAAAAAATTTAAATATATATATTTGTGGGCTGAATTGTTATGGGCTGTATAGATCTGTCTTACAGGCTGGTTGTTTGGTATCCTTTGTGTAAACATTGCACATTCTAAAATATCCCACAAGATGTTGATACGAGCGGATTAGACACAGCAGTGCTGCTGGAGTTTTTAAACAGTGTCCACTCACTGTCCACTCCATTAGACACTCCTACCACCTTGTAGATGTGAACACAATGTTTGAAGACTCCAGCAGCACTGCTGTGTCTGATCCACTCAGACCAGCACAACACACACTAACACACCACCACCGTGTCAGTGTCACTGCAGAGCTGAGAATGATCCACCGCCCAAATAAGACCTGCCCTGCGTTGGTCCATTAGGGGTCCTGACCATTGGAGAACAGGGTGAAAGGGGGCTAACAAAGTATACAGTCTGTAAGTGTAGAGCTACAAAGTGCATCTCGAGCTGATAAAATGAACAATGAGTGTAGAAACAAGGAGGTGGTTTAATGTTATGGCTGATTGGTGTATATTATTTATCAAGAATCAAAGAACCAAAATGTATCAGAATTTGACTAGGCGGTGGACCTGTTAGCCTACACTTCATCAGTTAGTTCTTACATTAGATATGAGTTAATTTGGGTGTTTTAAAATAGGAAAAATCATACAACTGTGTTCACACCTGAACTGAGGTGTGTCTTAGGCAGATGCAAATATATCGCCTTAAATCAAGCAAGCATCTATTACCTTAAGAAAAATGCTTGAAAAACCTACTGGAGTACGGCCAGAAAGTGTGTTTTTACTGTTATGTTTCACACTGTACGTTTATTGGTTGTATTGTAGTCAGGGTGGCATGGTAATGGAATAAATGTAATGCGTTACTTAAACAGCATACAAAAAAGTAACTGTTTTCTGCTATGCTTACAGATTTGTCATTAAAAGTTTCTCTTGTTTTGTGTTTTCCTAATGGGTTGATGTTACAAGGAGTCTAATGGTTTAGCTGGTGCTCTGGGAATGATTCCAGATGCATTTGATGGTTTCCTAAAGGGATCTAAAGGTGTCCTACAGGAATTAGTGGTCACGAATGGTAACTATGAAGCCAATTCCCATTAGAAATCAAAACCATCCGGTTTTAATCTCAATAGTTCTAATGGTCTATTGGTCACTTAGTTTTGTGTGAAATCAATGCCTTTTAAAACTGGTCGGACATGCCGATTTCGGTGGACTGCCGCTGAGATCTGAAGGACCGTCAACAAATGGCATCTCTTGGGCTGAATCTCAAATGTCTCCCCACTTCCTAAGCAGTGCACCATATACACTCTTAGAACAAAAGGTAATAAAGTGTCACTGGGGCAGTACCCCTCTTGTCACTAGGGTGGTACCTTCAAGGGTACAGCTCAGTAACTTTAGTAGGGAACATAATTGTACAATAATCCACTGAATTTAAATTTTTTTTAAGTAATATTGACTCCACACATCCTGTCTCGTCTCAAGGCTTTTTATTTTATTGTTATGTTTTAAAACGTTAGCTTATGAAAAGGTCCAAATATGTATTTTTCACCTGGAAAAACTTATTGAGGGTACACAATTTAAACCACTGTTGTACCTTGATGAACAAAAAATGTACCTGCACAGTACCTTTATTTCTAGCAGTGTAGGTCATGAAATAATGGCTTCTTCTCTCACATTGTTTATTAGTCTAATAAAATACCATGTACATTCAACCATTAGCTGCACAACTCCTTATAGAACATTTACAGCACTAGCTGGGTGTAGACATCAAAGTTTCATGGCCTCTCAGTTCACTTCGTTGCCAAACTTGTCGCCTTTCTCACTTTTTCATGAGTATGCAGGTCTGAACTTGCACAGCTTTCCCTGTACAAAGTTGTCATCTTTATGCTTGACATATTTCTATATATTGCTCCACTAAATTCTCCACTAAGTTAAATGTGAGATCAGTGACTGTTTGTATCAAATCATTCAGCCTGGTTTGATGTGAAATGACTTTCCAAATCAGAAAGGTTCCCAGTGGAGGTGATAGGAACCAGATGTCTGAAGAATTTGATGTCTTTAAAAGCTACATCACAGAAAGTTAATGCATCAAAATGTTATGAATACGCTGCCTGATGCTGGAGAGACTGTTTTTTACGACAGCTTTGAGATACAGTTTTCAAAATCCATTCATGGTGGAGAGGTAAATGCAGGTCATTGTAAGGCAAAATAGTGTCTGAAGAAAAGTTACTTATCCCAGATTTATCACTACTTTACCATCATCAACATTACACAGAAAAACTCAGGAGTAGGTTCACTGGTGGTTTTGGATAGTAAGTAAAATGGCTATATTTGTGTTGTAGACATGACTCCTGGTTCCCATCACCACCACTGTAAAGATATCTGAGTTTTTAAGTTCCTCTACAATTAAAGTATTCCACATCAAACCACTCTGAATCAATGTTTTCACATCTCAACCACTGAATTATGCAGAAATCACTGGAATTTTTGACTTTGAAAAGACAAGTAATCTAAAAGTAATGGAAAGTAATCAGATTGCATTACGTATTTATAGTATAATTATAGTAATACATTGGATTACATAATATATTACATTTGTCTATAACAGGTTATCAGTAATCTGTATTGCAATACATTTTAAATAAAGTAACCATTTGAAGCCTGAGAGTCGTGTACTGGGGAAGATGCACGGCAGCATCTTTAAAAAAAAAAAATCACCTCACCTTTCACTTTCAGCATAATTCCATTTGATGTAAACCAGTTCTCTTTTTCTTCCAGTTCGATGCGACAGAAGTACACTCCAACATCACTATGTATGACATTACTTATCCGCAGTGCTATGTTTCGTTCTGTAAGAATACCCCCAAAAGAATAGCGGCCAATTGATTCTGTGCAGTTCCCAGACAAGTCAGCGTTCCTTCCACATCGATAGAGGAGAGGGCCACTGTAAGCCTGGTCCTTCCACCAAATGACATTTGCACTATTAATTGGTTGATCTGGAGTAACCTTAAAATTGCAAGGAATTGTGACATTTTTCCTCAAGCTGCCGGTGACGGAAGCTGGGTTATCCATTTCTATTGCACCATCGACACCTAAAAAAGAGAGAAACAAATGTGAATGGAGACGTTTATGCTGTCTGCAAATCTGCTATTGCGCTTGAATAAATACTCTTTATGAGGAATTCTACTAGTACTTTTCTAGCACTTACTGATAACACTGCTAAATAACTTACCAACCAAACAATAAATGATGAAAAACAGAACACATGTAAACATCATCTTGGAGTGATGAAGCGTCTTCATCGCAATGAACCTGCACAAAGACTGTGGAAAGCAGATGTCAGATCAGACCACTGATAGGCACACACAGGGCTTCCTGTTTCTCCCCTGGTGGGTCAAGCGAAGCGTATTAGTGTTGCAACATCAAACTGAAATATAAAAGAGTATACTCTAGAAAATGAATTGCTACTTACTTCTAACTAGAAATCATACTTTGCACACATGATCTTTACTCTTTTGACAATGAGCCACACATTTGTGTAACAGACTGCACAACAGCATCCTAGTAAGGGCAAACCGGCTGAACGGAGTATGAAATGAAAGCCTGGACCTGCTGAAGACAGACTGGAAAACAGAACTTCAGTCTTTAAGGGACCATCACAGAAAGAGTTTGTTAACTTGTATAACTATTAATTTAGCTAAAACACCAGTTTGTGAACTTGGTTATCCATGGACTTAGCTAAAACACCATCTTGGTTAACCTAGAATACAACATAATCCTGACTATTAGTTCTGCTCGACAAAATATAGTCTAAAACCTGCAGTTCGTATACGCTCACTATTCTCTTTATTAGGTATGATCTGAAGGGAGGGATACAAGGGGATGCTTCTTTGCTGTAAAAAACAAAAATAAATTAATACAAATAAAAAATCTTTGAAAAACTGCCATTCCTCCTTTCTATCTCTTTTCATTGTGTATTTTTATAGAAGTCTAATGTCTATAATTACAAAGAGCTCATTCTTCCATTATAAACAAAATATCACAATGTAGGATCAGAGATATCTAAGAAAAAACATTTCAGCCTCAGATAGCAGTTTGTTTTCACACAACGGTTCGGTTGGTTTCACAAAACAGCTTAAGTGGACCAAGTTATACATGCGGGTGTTTGTTGATTGGTCAGACGTTTTGCAGGGATGTAAGTCCTCTGTTACTCTCACATTTGCCACCATGAAAACAGAAAAAGAGAAAATCAAGACGCTGATTGTGTATCACAAACAAAGCAGTAACAATCAACCTTACTTGATATCAGCTCCTTTATGATTGGTTTACCTCTTTGAATTTCAACAGAATAGATTGCTGATACTTGGCTGAAAACTGTGCATGTAATCCATTTGTTTCTTTGGAACTTATGAACAGAAACAAATGCATTACAATCTGTAACTGCAGAATTACAAAGAGCACCTACTATGAGGGAAACAAGTATTCAGACATTTTGTTTGTTATCTAATATATGTATTAATGTGCATATCCACTTCAGATTTACACACTTTACTGACTTTACAGTTAAAAAATGGGAACAAAAATGTATTTATAATTGTAAACAAAAAACTCTTACGACTGGTGAGATAAGCAAGTGTAAGGAAGAGATAGGGCCATTGGTAGGTTAGTAATAGGTGTTTTTGGGTAAATAGATAAAGTCAGAGGTTCATGTGAAACTTAATGGAGTACCTTGTCTGGTGAACAACTTCTTTAGGTCAGTCCGTTTTGACAGGTGTGAACACTTTATCTGTGAATGGGTTGCAAAGAAACCATGGACCACCAAAATCTTGAGTCTCAGTTTGCTATAAAGTGAATCGGGGTTTGCTTTGCTGCTGACGGAACACTTTTTACCATGGTCTGCATCAAACAAGGGAATTTAACACACTTTTCTCAGTACACGTCAGCACCTGTTTAACATTTGACTCTTTACAGAGGCTGCTAATAACAGCAGACGAGCGATAATGTTCATTTTATTTCATCACATAGACCTATGTGACATAGGTTGGGCCAGACATCGGCAACCTGATTAGTTGAATTCACATTAAAATAATCATCATAAATAAGTAGCAATGGAGTGAGATTTATTTTTATTGCTCTGATTGCACTACAGGTAGACATTAAACTTCTTTACTTTCATGCAACACAATGAGTAAGATAATACATTTGTTCAAGAATATGTGTGCAAAAGATCTGGGTTTTATACCAGGGTGGGCAAATGAAAGTTAAAACAAAAATAATTTCAAAGGATGAAAAGAACACCTACATGTATTAATTGGTGCACTTTAGCGATTTAAGTGTGAAATCAACCAAACGGTGTCACAAAAAAACAAATTCCGGTGTGGACTTTAGCAAACGAACAAGGTGTGAAAACACCCTTGAACTAGCCTTTAACTCTGCACACATTTTTGCCCTTCAAAGCTAACCATGCTGCAGTTCAGCAAAGCGCAAACCAGTCACACTTTCATGAAGGAAGGGATTTACTTTAAAGTAATGAAGATGCTCTCGGGTATCTGAGCTTTGACTGAGATAGTTGTGTTTAATAATACATTTAGACAGCATTTTTGTTTTATACCACCCGCCCTGCACTGCAGTGGTGATGTGCCAAAAAGGCACTTCTCATGGTACCATTGTGGTGTTGCAGTGGTTCTTACAGCTGTAACGCCCAAAGTGGCAGCTGTTGGTATCACTCTCCTTTCCTTTGCTGTTTAGTTCTGAACTTTTATGTTGTCTTTTAGAAAGAAAAAGAAAGTGATTCATGTTTAAACCTAGCTAGCTAAGCAGAAGCTGTGTCAATCTCATGACAATACTGAATATTCAGCGTTTTACAGTGTCAGACAATGTTTTGATCAGCTAAGACAGGACTGATCCTGTATCAGCTGTCTACTGTGCGCTCTCAGTGAACGCGTGTGTACTGGGTATTCTTGTGTGTATGTGTATCCTGTGGAACGTGGAAAAGATTTATCAACTGGTAGCCTAATTACATTTACATCATTTATATAAAAAGCCCAATGAACAGGAATGGATTAGTGACTGGGTCAGTGGGGTCAGTGCTCAGGGGCCTCTAACCGCCAGGGTAGTTGGCAAACTGTAATTGCCATCAACGGGTGTAAACAAAGTACTAATGTTATTAATTTGTGGTGTCTGAATTCTTTCCCCCCTATCTATATAATTTTAAACATTATTGTTTATGCTTATGAATACATATATTTTGTTTATATTTATAAGTACAAAGTCTAAAGCAGATCTCAAAGGACTGGCCTGAGGGCCACATTTAGCCCACAAGATAGATTAATAGAAAATAGCATGTTTCCAATTTATCGCTTAAATCCAGTCTGGACATCATGCACATCTTTTTTTATTTTTCTGTGGGTAAATATTCATATTTGGCAGCTATGAAAACCTGATGCAACATGAACGCGGCACAATAAGCAGACATGGCTGTAATTTAGCTGTATCTAACTCTCATTCTAATTTAGACTAATGATCGTGAAATCCCCTCCATTTCATTTCACTCACATAACTTCAGTCATGTTCTTCGGGTAGCCTACTCCTATCATAATGGTAAATGAAAGCTTACTTGATTAAATGAAACTCTAAATTGTTTATTAAACACTATGTATTTATTGGTACAACAACAACAACAATGATAACAACAACAACAACAATAACTATTATTGTTATTCTTACAGTATATACATACATAATAATAAATAATAAATAAATCAATAATAATATTTACAGCATATTCACATACAAATCCTGGGTCTGATGCTAAATGCTAGAACACCTTCTTCAACCCTCACTATCAAATGAAAATTAGACGGGTGCATATAAAGTGTGAAAACAAACATGAAAAATGTGTGAAGCATAAGGGGGGAGAACTCGCACTACACCTCACACCTTGCTATAAAAATAAAAACAGGCATCTTGCATGGTCCAGTTAATATTAGATATCTGTATGAAAGGATGTTCTCTTGATCTTATCAGCTCACGCTGTGACATGCAAGAGTCCATTTTGTTCAACCCAGGTGCTCATTAAAGGTGGAAGGTTTTTTTGGTAAAATTGAAAGAAGAAGTAGCATGACTAAATCAGAAATAAAAAAACATGCTAAAATATGGTGCATGTGAGCTGCCCTGTAAAGCCTGAAATGGTGATTTTGAACCTCCTTCACATAAGTCTTTTACGTATTAACATCACCAGGGTTGGGAAGATTACTTTAAAATGCATTTCTGTACAGATTATTGATTACATGTTAAAATATGTAACCTAATCCAAAAGATTATTATTTCAAAGCAACATAATCTGATTACTTTTGTATTAGTGTTGGATTACTTGTCTTATTAAAGTCATATTAAATAAACATGAGTTCAAACAAATTTAAAAGATATCATTAAATGGGAGCAAACAGGAAAAGTGCACTACTTTATTTAACACAATTAATGATTATTATTATTAGTCTGATTATTAGTCTTTGCCTGCTGAGGTGTGCTGATTATTAGTCTTTACCTGCTGAGGTGTGCTGTGTATTAAATGCTAGGCTATCAGTTTGATCTTGACTGTGGAATCTAGAGTGAAGTAGACTAGCTGGCTAGTTTAGTGGCTGTGAACCTCACAATGTACTGATGTTATACCTAGCTATGCCATTGGCATAGTTTTGGCAATTACATGTAACCTATATAAACTAGGCTTGGGTGGTATGATGATGTAATGTGGTATACCACAGTATGCAAAAATGATGACGGTATTTAAAAATTATGATGTGTCAAATTTCTATACCACATCCGAATGGATAAAAAAACCTTCCATTCATTTTTATTTTGAAGGGTTCACTGAGTGTGTTTACATGCACTTAATAATTCGATAATAATCAGATTTTGGCAGTTATCCGATTCTAATGGTCATGTAAACAGCATACTCTGATTTCTTAGATTGGAGAAAGGCCTAAAAGTCTGATTAAGAAATCCGATAAAGTGAGCTGGATTTTAGCTCATTGACGTTATTTCTCAGTGCATGTGTACTCTTACTCTGATATCTTGCAGATTTCTCAGTCTGAGCATATGTGAAAAGAGACAGTCCAGAAGTAAGCAATGATTAAAATATCACCCGCAAGGCACTTTTAGAGAGATGCTGAAACCACTACATGCTTGAGGAAATGAAGGATTTAAATATTCTTAATCTTCTGAATGGTGTATATTTATATTTTCTGCTAAAGAGACTTGATGGTAAAAAAAAACTGCAGCATAATGATGTGTTTAACATTATTGTTATGTCACATCTTATTCTGGGAGTTTACTGGTGGGTTGCAAAGCAGAAATCTGCTTGACTCATGTAGACACAGAGTTTTCTATTATCTGATTACCCAAGTGCATGTAAACGTGAACAGATTACTGACAAAATCTGATTTTTTGCAGTTATCGGATTATTAAGTCAATGTAAACGCATTCACTGCCTGGTAATGTGGGAGCTCACTGATAGGTGGCGCTAACAGAAAAAGGGGGGAAATCAGAGCCAGGATAACCTCAGAAAAAGCATGAGCGTGATAGCAGCTCAACCACAGCAAAGTGTGGACAGCACATTCTCAGCACACACCACAGAACTTGTTCGATTTCAGCTTTCACTCCAACACCAGTCAGTGTAGTGGGTGGTACTGTTTGGGTCTGTAGCTTGTTCACTAAGCTAATGTTAAGAGCTTATCAAGCTACAGATCCGAAAACCTGGTTTAATTTCACCTTTCTGTCCCTTCAAAGGTTGCTCAACTTCACTCTCTCAGATTTTAATCATCATTATTAATAATCTGATTAACTTGTGTCTGTGCTTTAGTGAGCCAAAACTGAATTTGTTCTGTTCATCTCCCCTGACCCGGTCACCCAGATGGCTGGCCTGTACAGCACTAGCAGCATGAACAAATGGTTGAAGAATGTGATTGGCTTGTCATTGTATGAATGGTTTTCTTTGCCTCGGTCAGGTAAAGAGAGAGTGACCGGGTTGTGAGGGGTCAGCTATGATATTCCCCGCCCTCCTCCTCATCATTGATGAGTAAAGAACTTTGAGGGGAAAAAGCCGACAGCTGATGATTTTCTCAGTACATAGCACCGTTCGCTGTAGTTTACGCTTGGTGTGCGAAGATGCAGAGCCGAACCAGATGGAGATGGAGGATGTGATGATGGATTCGATTATTGCAATGTAGAACTGGACTAGCAGTTGTTGACGCAGCCCAAATTTTTTTGAGCTGTTGCAGGACATACAAGAACTACTGGGCCTATTTCATAACTGCAGTGCTGTGTCTGTCCCATTTGAGGTCCTGCTCAATGGTGGTGCCTAGGAATGTACCCAGTCTGCTGCTTACTGTGAAGCTGTGTATTTCCACTGGAGCCAGTGGGGTGGGTTTCTTTCTGAAATAAATGGTGATCTGCCCAGTTTTGTGTGTGTTTTGCTCCAGGTTGTTATTTCCATATCATGACACCAGCTACGTTACTTCCTTCCAATATACAGACTCATCGTTGTTTGAGATGAGACCAGAGTAGTGTCATCTGCAATTTTACATAGCCACTGGTGTACAGAGAGTAGAGCGTGGCAGAGAGCACACAGCCCTGTGGAGCGCCAGTGCTGAGACAGAGAGGGTCCCGTATGTAGTTACCCACACTGACATACTGTTTCCTGTTAGACAAGAAGTTGTGGATCCAGTTGCAGACAGATGGGGAACGTTGAGCTGCCACAATTTCATGAAGTATAAGGCCAAGAATGATGGTGTTGAATTCAGAGCTAAAGTCTACAAACAGCATGCAGGCTGTGTTAACTGTGAGGGCCATCCAGGTTTTGCAGGATAGAGAACAGAGCCAAATTAATGGCATCATTTACAGACCTGTAAATGATGACTACATACAGACTGCAGAGAGGGAGCTGGACAGCATCAGTCATGACTTTAAGGTGCTGAAGTAAAAGTCTCTCAAAACACTTCATGACTACATGTATTAGGGCAACTGGTCTGTAGTGATTCAGGCAGGAGATCTTCTGTTTTTTTGGAACTGGTATGATGACACAGGTCTTAAAGCACACAGGTACAACAGGCAGAGTCACAGACTGATTGAAGAAACCTGATAGAACAGTGCCCTGAGACACCATCAGGGCCTACAGCTTTTCTAATCTTCTGTTTTCTGAGAACACAGCTGACCTACTGTTCACAGATGTTGATGGGAAGTAGTGGGGAGGGGGTTGTGGTTGATGTGGAGCTCAAAGCAGGTGGGGGTGAGGTGTGAAGGGGCTGCAGATAGTGTATAGTAGACGACTGAAACTAGACTGAGGGGTAGGTGGGAGATGTGGTTTGCTAGCAGGGGGCCTGGTATTGTGTTTAATGCATTAGGCTCGCAGTTTGTTATGGTTTGCAGAAGCTCATGTAGAAGGTGGCCGCATCAGTACAGTCATTCAGCTTGTTATTTGCAGATTTAGAGTTTGTTCATAGTGCATGAGTTTACCAAAAAAAATGGTTTGCAATTGAACCTAAAAAAATACTGTGGCAACAAGTAAATTAACTAATTTTATTCACAGTAAATAAACAATTTAAGCCCTTAAATGGCCGTTTCATTACACATTTCTATAACATAAGAATGGCTCAACCAGTTTGCATTGAAGTCCCTGTAGTTACTGACTAATAAGTCTTTGTATGTAATAAGCCCAAGATTTTAAAGGGGTTAAATGAACAATTGTTTCATTCAAAGTAATTTTTTGAGTTGAACAAAACTAGTTCAGTTGGTTTTTACCTCACTTAAGTCATACTTTCATGACCTTTACACACAAATAATGCACTACACATCTATAGAAAGCCGTGTACCAAATGACTGAAATACAGTTGACTAACTTTTGCATAATGTACATTATTTGGAGTGTAGAGTTGATAATCTCATTACTTCCCTGCAAGAAATACCTGCATAGGTAGCAAAACCAGCATGTCTTGTGTTTTGGTTACTGGTATGCTGGTCAGCAGCAATAGAAGTTGTTATGCTAATCACCAGCAAAACCAGCATATTGTTACTGTCAATTTTTGTTGATTTTTTTATACACTCTACATCATATAAACATGGCAGCTGCCCTTTCACACTGTGAAAATCTCATGATGAATGGATCAATATGTAACGTGCGACCAGAGAGCAGACGCTCGCGGATGTAAAAAAGTGATGAAGCTTTACTAGAGTTATTGTCGTTGGTACACAGGCACAGCAAAATACACTGAAGGCGATCAAACACAACAGGGCTAGGCAGATCAAAGTCCAGAGTACAGGCAAAAGTCCAAAACCAGATATCAATCCAACCAGGCAACAGTACAAAAGGGCAAATCCGAAAATCCAAGAAACAAATCCAGATGCCGGTCCGCCTGTTCTTTATGTCTTTGGAGAACTTCCTCAATCCGGCGGTGCGTCTCCTCCCAGACCTGCTCACTCCGTTTCATCCAGTCGTCGACCGCAGGGACCTCTGTTTCCATCCCAGTCCATGGGGCCAAAGGGGGCTGATACCCCAGTACACACTGAAAAGGGGTCAAACCTGTCGAGGAACTGATCAAAGAGTTTTGTGCTATTTCAGCCCAGGTTAAAAATCGATACCAGTCAGTGGGGTTGTTGTGACAAAAAATCCTTAAAAAACTTTCCAAGTTCCTGATTCATCCTCTCACACTGTCCGTTTGCTTGAGGATGATATCCAGAAGTTAAGCTCACAGAGATTCCAATCTGCTCAAAAAAGGCTGACCATACCTGTGAGGTAAATTGTGGCCCTCGGTCAGAGACAATGTCCTCCGGGATCCTGAAAAATCTAAACACATGGTTAAACATGGCTTCTGCCGTTTGGAAAGCCGTGGGCAAGTGAGGAAACGGAACAAAACGTACCCCCCTGGAGAATCTATCCACCACAGTCAGAATTGTGGTGAAACCTTGGGATTCGGGAAGTTCAGTTATAAAATCTATAGCTAAATGTGACCAGGGTCTGTCAGGAACTGGAAGGGGCATCAACTTGCCTGCGGGTAAAGTCTTAGGGGTTTTACATTGTGAACAGACTGAACATGATTGCACGAATGTATGAACGTCCTTACTCATTGATTCCCACCAGTATCTATTTGATATTAACTGATGGGTACGTGTTTCTCCCGGATGACCCGTCACAATGGAGGAGTGTGCCCATGTAATTAAGCGATCTCTACATTCTAGAGGGACATATTTCTTCCCTGGGGGGCACTGACTAGGCACCGAAGCATTAGTTAGCGCAGCGTCAATGGCTTTATCTATTTCCCAACGTATAGCTGATACAATAAGGTCTGGGGGTAAAATGGTCTTGTGGCTATCAGGGTCTAACACTTGACTTGACTCTTGGTGTACACGCGAAAGCGCATCGGCTTTTGTGTTACGAGACCCAGGCCTGTAAGTGATGGTTAAGTTAAAACGGGCAAAAAACAATGACCACCTAGCTTGTCTGGAATTCAGTCTTCGAGCGTTCCTGAGATATTCTAAATTCTTATGGTCCGTAAGCACCGTAAATGGATGGTTAGCTCCCTCGAGCCAATGTCTCCATTCCTCTAGAGCTAACTTTACTGCTAGTAGCTCTCTATCCCCAATTCCATAATTTCTTTCTGCTGCTGACAATTTGTGTGAAAAAAAAAGGCGACTGGGTGCAACTTTAGTGGTGATCCAACTCTTTGTGACAAAACTGCCCCCACCCCAGTCTCTGAGGCATCTACTTCTACCACGAATGGCTTGGAAGGATGGGGTGTGTGAGAATGGGAGCTGTAGTGAAGGCTTCCTTAAGTTCTTGAAATGCCTTCTCGGCATTCAATCTGATCCTCTTAGGGGCGCCCTTGAGTAGAGATGTGAGTGGTGCGGCTTTAGTACTGAAATTTCGGAGAAACCTTCGATAGAAATTAGCAAAACCTAGGAATCGTTGTAGCTCTTTGACTGAAGTGGGTGCAGGCCAATTAACCACTGCGTCGACCTTGTGATCATCCATGAGAACCCCTTGACTACTGACTACATAACCCAAAAAGTTGACAGACTCAAGATCGAATTCACATTTCTCTCCTTTTACATACAGATTATTCTCGAGAAGTCTCTCCAACACTGCTCGAACCTGCAGCACATGGGTCTCTTTGTCTGGGGAATAAATCAAAATATCATCCAGATAAGCAATTACAAATTGACCTAGCATGTCCCGTAGTACCTCATTAATAAATGCCCGGAACACAGAGGGCGCTATAGAGAGCCCGAAGGGCATCACGAGGTACTCATAGTGCCCCCTAGTGGTCATAAAGGCTGTCTTCCACTCGTCTCCCTCTCGGATACGTATTAAATTGTAGGCACTTCTGAGGTCTAATTTGATGAATATTTTAGCCCCCTTTAACTGTTCCAAGGCTACGGGCACCAGAGGAAGCGGATAGGGATATGGCTTCGTAATGTTATTGAGTGCTCGATAATCGATACAAGGCCGAAGTCCTCCATCTTTCTTCTTAATGAAGAAGAAACTAGAAGAGATTGGGGAGGTAGATGGTCTAATAAAGCCTTGTTCGAGCGCTTCTTGAATGTATACATCTATTGCCTTCTGTTCTTCCTGGGTTAAAGGATAAACTCTGGCCTTAGGGAATGTATGGTCTTCAATCAAATCTATGGCGCAGTCATAGGTTCTATGTGGGGGTAACTTGGTGGCATTAACTTTGCTGAAAACCTCTTTGAGGTCTTGTTACGCAGGGGGAATGTGGAACTGGGTCTTGTCTTCATTGGGGCTTTCTACTGATGTGGAACAAATCGAGAGTGAGGGGGAAACAATGCAGGTTTGCAAACACTTATCTGACCACTTTGTAATTGTGTGATTGGACCATGAGATCAAGGGGTTGTGTTTCTCTAGCCACGGGAGTCCTAAAATGATCTCGAATTCAGTTTGCTCTAGGACTAAAAAAGACAATGTCTCTTGATGAAGGGCACTGGTCTGGACGACTAGGGGCTTGGTGATCTGGGAAATAGGTAGGTATAAATGATAGGTAGCATAAATGATTTAGAGACCAACCCTTTTGTGGGAACACTCACCACATTAGCACGCGGAGTAGACTCCATGTGCTTTCCAAGGGTTGGCGCCTTGCTAGTTTGTGGTCTCACAGCACAATCCTTGATCTGATGACCAGACTTCCCACAATATAGACAAAGGTGATCTCTCATCCTGCCTCTCCTTTCTTCCGGAGTTAGTCGCGTTGATTCACATTGCATGGGTTCAGGGGCTTCCAGTGACTCTGTAGTACTTGGTGATCTGGTGAAACTGCGTCTGACATTCTTGTCATACTTCTTCTTGACCCGATGTTGTAACAGATGATCGATTTTAATAGCCAGATTCACTAGTTCATCTAAGGACAGGTCGTCATCCTTACATGCTAGTTCGTTCAAGATGTCGAGTCTGAGTCCTTGTGTAAACACAACCACCAATGCAGCCTCGTTCAAACCACTACTGGCTGCTAAAGTCCGAAACTCCAGAGCGTAATCCACTACTGAACGAGCCCCTTGCTTGAGCTGAGCCAATAATTCCCCACTAATTCTCCCTTCATAAGGATGGTCAAATACAGTTTTGAATGTATGTAAAAATTGCACATATGAAAGGTGGTGTATTCTATTCCAGCTTGCGGTAGCCCACTCTAAAGCTTTATCCGCTAGCCTGGAAACTATAAAGGAAATCTTCGCCTGGTCATTACTAGCGGGACAATTATCAAAATAAACGGAACATTGGAGTAAAAACCCTCGGCATTTATCTGGGTTACCGTCAAACTTATCAGGCTTACTAACCGGAAAAACAGCAAGAGAGTTCAGATCCTGAGTAGCTGGGCTAACCTCAGTTTCAGTGACGTTCAGAGTCGGTAACTGACTGCTTAAACCTTTAACGCTTGCTACGAGCTGGGCTAGCTGAGAGTGTTGTTCAGCTTGCTGTTGAGCTAGCGATTCTAGTGAGTTAGTTACCCCAGACTTGCTGATGTCTGCCGAGTAGCTGTCCTTGTTCCATTAGTGCCTTCTGAAAAGCTTCTAAATCCACCATCTGCATAAGAGGCGAGGTATTCTGTAACATGCGACCAGAGAGCAGACGCTCGCAGATGTAAAAAAGTGATGAGGCTTTACTAGAGTTATTGTCGTTGGTACACAGGCACAGCAAAATACACTGAAGGCGATCAAACACAACAGGGCTAGGCAGATCAAAGTCCAGAGTACAGGCAAAAGTCCAAACCAGATATCAATCCAACCAGGCAACAGTACAAAAGGGCAAATCCGAAAATCCAAGAAACAAATCCAGATGCCGGTCCGCCTGTTCTTTATGTCTTTGGAGAACTTCCTCAATCCGGTGGTGCGTCTCCTCCCAGACCTGCTCACTCCGTTTCATCCAGTCGTCAACCGCAGGGACCTCTGTTTCCATCCCAGTCCATGGGGCCAAAGGGGGCTGATACCCCAGTACACACTGAAAAGGGGTCAAACCTGTCGAGGAACTGATCAAAGAGTTTTGTGCTATTTCAGCCCAGGTTAAAAATCGATACCAGTCAGTGGGGTTGTTGTGACAAAAAATCCTTAAAAACAAGTTCCTGATTCATCCTCTCACACTGTCCGTTTGCTTGAGGATGATATCCAGAAGTTAAGCTCACAGAGATTCCAATCTGCTCAAAAAAGGCTGACCATACCTGTGAGGTAAATTGTGGCCCTCGGTCAGAGACAATGTCCTCCGGGATCCTGAAAAATCTAAACACATGGTTAAACATGGCTTCTGCCGTTTGGAAAGCCGTGGGCAAGTGAGGAAACGGAACAAAACGTACCCCCCTGGAGAATCTATCCACCACAGTCAGAATTGTGGTGAAACCTTGGGATTCGGGAAGTTCAGTTATAAAATCTATAGCTAAATGTGACCAGGGTCTGTCAGGAACTGGAAGGGGCATCAACTTGCCTGCGGGTAAAGTCTTAGGGGTTTTACATTGTGAACAGACTGAACATGATTGCACGAATGTATGAACGTCCTTACTCATTGATTCCCACCAGTATCTATTTGATATTAACTGATGGGTACGTGTTTCTCCCGGATGACCGGTCACAATGGAGGAGTGTGCCCATGTAATTAAGCGATCTCTACATTCTAGAGGGACATATTTCTTCCCTGGGGGGCACTGACTAGGCACCGAAGCATTAGTTAGCGCAGCGTCAATGGCTTTATCTATTTCCCAACGTATAGCTGATACAATAAGGTCTGGGGGTAAAATGGTCTTGTGGCTATCAGGGTCTAACACTTGACTTGACTCTTGGTGTACACGCGAAAGCGCATCGGCTTTTGTGTTACGAGACCCAGGCCTGTAAGTGATGGTTAAGTTAAAACGGGCAAAAAACAATGACCACCTAGCTTGTCTGGAATTCAGTCTTCGAGCGTTCCTGAGATATTCTAAATTCTTATGGTCCGTAAGCACCGTAAATGGATGGTTAGCTCCCTCGAGCCAATGTCTCCATTCCTCTAGAGCTAACTTTACTGCTAGTAGCTCTCTATCCCCAATTCCATAATTTCTTTCTGCTGCTGACAACTTGTGTGAAAAAAAAGGCGACTGGGTGCAACTTCAGTGGTGATCCAACTCTTTGTGACAAAACTGCCCCCACCCCAGTCTCTGAGGCATCTACTTCTACCACGAATGGCTTGGAAGGATGGGGTGTGTGAGAATGGGAGCTGTAGTGAAGGCTTCCTTAAGTTCTTGAAATGCCTTCTCGGCATTCAATCTGATCCTCTTAGGGGCGCCCTTGAGTAGAGATGTGAGTGGTGCGGCTTTAGTACTGAAATTTCGGAGAAACCTTCGATAGAAATTAGCAAAACCTAGGAATCGTTGTAGCTCTTTGACTGAAGTGGGTGCAGGCCAATTAACCACTGCGTCGACCTTGTGATCATCCATGAGAACCCCTTGACTACTGACTACATAACCCAAAAAGTTGACAGACTCAAGATCGAATTCACATTTCTCTCCTTTTACATACAGATTATTCTCGAGAAGTCTCTCCAACACTGCTCGAACCTGCAGCACATGGGTCTCTTTGTCTGGGGAATAAATCAAAATATCATCCAGATAAGCAATTACAAATTGACCTAGCATGTCCCGTAGTACCTCATTAATAAATGCCCGGAACACAGAGGGCGCTATAGAGAGCCCGAAGGGCATCACGAGGTACTCATAGTGCCCCCTAGTGGTCATAAAGGCTGTCTTCCACTCGTCTCCCTCTCGGATACGTATTAAATTGTAGGCACTTCTGAGGTCTAATTTGATGAATATTTTAGCCCCCTTTAACTGTTCCAAGGCTACGGGCACCAGAGGAAGCGGATCGGGATATGGCTTCGTAATGTTATTGAGTGCTCGATAATCGATACAAGGCCGAAGTCCTCCATCTTTCTTCTTAATGAAGAAGAAACTAGAAGAGATTGGGGAGGTAGATGGTCTAATAAAGCCTTGTTCGAGCGCTTCTTGAATGTATACATCTATTGCCTTCTGTTCTTCCTGGGTTAAAGGATAAACTCTGGCCTTAGGGAATGTATGGTCTTCAATCAAATCTATGGCGCAGTCATAGGTTCTATGTGGGGGTAACTTGGTGGCATTAACTTTGCTGAAAACCTCTTTGAGGTCTTGTTACGCAGGGGGAATGTGGAACTGGGTCTTGTCTTCATTGGGGCTTTCTACTGATGTGGAACAAATCGAGAGTGAGGGGGAAACAATGCAGGTTTGCAAACACTTATCTGACCACTTTGTAATTGTGTGATTGGACCATGAGATCAAGGGGTTGTGTTTCTCTAGCCACGGGAGTCCTAAAATGATCTCGAATTCAGTTTGCTCTAGGACTAAAAAAGACAATGTCTCTTGATGAAGGGCACTGGTCTGGACGACTAGGGGCTTGGTGATCTGGGAAATAGGTAGGTATAAATGATAGGTAGCATAAATGATTTAGAGACCAACCCTTTTGTGGGAACACTCACCACATTAGCACGCGGAGTAGACTCCATGTGCTTTCCAAGGGTTGGCGCCTTGCTAGTTTGTGGTCTCACAGCACAATCCTTGATCTGATGACCAGACTTCCCACAATATAGACAAAGGTGATCTCTCATCCTGCCTCTCCTTTCTTCCGGAGTTAGTCGCGTTGATTCACATTGCATGGGTTCAGGGGCTTCCAGTGACTCTGTAGTACTTGGTGATCTGGTGAAACTGCGTCTGACATTCTTGTCATACTTCTTCTTGACCCGATGTTGTAACAGATGATCGATTTTAATAGCCAGATTCACTAGTTCATCTAAGGACAGGTCGTCATCCTTACATGCTAGTTCGTTCAAGATGTCGAGTCTGAGTCCTTGTGTAAACACAACCACCAATGCAGCCTCGTTCAAACCACTACTGGCTGCTAAAGTCCGAAACTCCAGAGCGTAATCCACTACTGAACGAGCCCCTTGCTTGAGCTGAGCCAATAATTCCCCACTAATTCTCCCTTCATAAGGATGGTCAAATACAGTTTTGAATGTACGTAAAAATTGCACATACGAAAGGCGGTGTATTCTATTCCAGCTTGCGGTAGCCCACTCTAAAGCTTTATCCGCTAGCCTGGAAACTATAAAGGAAATCTTCGCCTGGTCATTACTAGCGGGACAATTATCAAAATAAACGGAACATTGGAGTAAAAACCCTCGGCATTTATCTGGGTTACCGTCAAACTTATCAGGCTTACTAACCGGAAAAACAGCAAGAGAGTTCAGATCCTGAGTAGCTGGGCTAACCTCAGTTTCAGTGACGTTCAGAGTCGGTAACTGACTGCTTAAACCTTTAACGCTTGCTACGAGCTGGGCTAGCTGAGAGTGTTGTTCAGCTTGCTGTTGAGCTAGCGATTCTAGTGAGTTAGTTACCCCAGACTTGCTGATGTCTGCCGAGTAGCTGTCCTTGTTCCATTAGTGCCTTCTGAAAAGCTTCTAAATCCACCATCTGCATAAGAGGCGAGGTATTCTGTAACATGCGACCAGAGAGCAGACGCTCGCAGATGTAAAAAAGTGATGAGGCTTTACTAGAGTTATTGTCGTTGGTACACAGGCACAGCAAAATACACTGAAGGCGATCAAACACAACAGGGCTAGGCAGATCAAAGTCCAGAGTACAGGCAAAAGTCCAAACCAGATATCAATCCAACCAGGCAACAGTACAAAAGGGCAAATCCGAAAATCCAAGAAACAAATCCAGAAACACAAGGTCATAACAGGGGAGATGAAAAACCAGAATGAACGCTCAGTAGTTTTCAAGAAAACAATACCTTGCAAAGGTCCTATGCTAAGCCCGGGCTAATATACTAAACTAAACAGATCACATGACATAAACACACAGGTGAGAGTGATCAGTATTCTGGAGAGCTAGAGCGGCGATTGGTTGCTGCTGCTCTTCCTGGTGTCATGTGATGAAGCGGAGGATTCTGGGAATCGTAGTTTGGAGGCTGGCTGGCCGAATACGTGACACAATATATATTTTCTAAAATCGCTTGGAATAAAACATTTTTTACATTAAGTTACATTAAAAGTTAACAGTATTTTTTTCTTCTCCTGTAAAATGACTATTTAGGCCTATTGCTGTACCCTGCACTCTTTTGAAATCTAAGAGATCAAATAAAAAATATAAAATATATGTCATCATTCTTGCCATGGGAGCCCCTATGTAACTTGCATAGTTAGCATTTAGGAAGAAAGGCACTGCTGGGAAGTACACCTGAGCTGGCCATTTCCATTGAACAAAGTGATGAGCTTAGACTACTAAGGTCTCTTAATATTAAATACATTTCCCATATAGTAAGCTAATGCAGTGGTAGCCACTTTCTGCAAGTGCCCTACATGGCCATTAGTGGAACAGAATTTGACTGATATTTTTCATTCCCTCTAACTCTGTTATCAGATTACGAAGGAGAGCGTTGGCTGTCTGTGTGTGAAATGTTGTGTTTTTCCATAAACTATCGAAGAACAAAAATGCACAGTCCAAAAACTGCGACCTCCACACTGTAAAAAATTAAAAAGTCAGCTCAACTTAAAATGATAAGTTAACTTATTACACCACTTCATTTAAGTTCATTCAACCTGAAGGCACTAGAGTTTCCCAATTCAAACTTCTTAAAGTAGTTAAAAGTTCTCCTAACTCATATTTTTTAGTACTGCATCTTAGTTAGGTAAACAATATAGAATCAATATATTTTACATTTTTATAATTTCCCCACCAGGTGGGCACTTCCATCACACGGTGCCACCATTTTTGAGGCTCCAAGATCATCGTGAGTTCGAACCCTGTCCTGATAATAAAATTATTTATATTTCTATGTTCAAAAATGTTTAATGCACTGCAAAAAAAAAGCTGTTGTTTTAACTTGAGAATGTAACTAACATAGATCACAAAGCTAACTGAACATCAGATAATAAGTTTGCATGAAAGAATGCAAGATACAAAATTGTTGTTTTGTTAACTTACTATTTAGTGTTCAATTAACTCAGAATTTAGGTCAGGCACAAATAAATTTAAGTTGAACTGCCAGTCAAAGTTAAATATTAAAGCATTTTGTGTGTTTCTAGCATGGAGGCAGATTGTTTTGGAATATCTAAAAAACATTTCATGGCTACTGTGAAAAAACCACTGTATGCGTTTGTATTTTGTGTGTTGCCCTATACAAAGCAACGTCATGGTATCACTGAACACTCTGAAATGTACTGGTGTCAGTAATAAAGCTTGATGGAATCAGAAAATGCACTGCTCAAAGCAAACATTCAATGCAAATTAGCTGCAAGAAGCTTCATTTCACACCTACAGTCAGTTTTGTCTGTCTGCCTTCATGTAGATCTGTAATCTAGTTCATCAAGAACCAAGAGTGACTTTTGTTCACAGTGGTGTTTTCACTCAAATGTTCACACTTCCTGTTCTGTAGGTGAGACAATAAACTGGCATGCAAAGATTAGAACATCCCTGGTCAAATGACATGCTTTGCTGATGTTCTAAGAGAAAATACATTAACACATCCTTTACAGGGAGTAAACTTAAATATGGCATTCATCTGCACATTTTAGTGAACTTCTGTTTATTTCCTGAGATTAACATACTGGAAAAAAAAACATACAGTAGGGATGCTGGAAGGTGTTTTAAGTGGGGGATTCTGAAAGTTTAAGCGGTGTAATGTGACCAGTGATGTCATTCAATATGATTTGCCATTTTTATTTGATTCTTTTTGTTTTTTTTTTTGTTGGCTAATTTACATGAAGTTGAGTGTGTCATGCAGTGCTATGTTGAGGCAAGAGAAGACGATATATACATATCACTGACATGCCAAACCACTGACCCATATCAGCACCCTGCTCTCTACTTCTGCACAAACTTTATGCAGATTACCTGAGTGGTGACCAATCAGATTGTTGATGTATGCTGTGGAAAAATATTGTATCACTCCTGCAGTCACAGGTGAGCTTTAACACTGAAACACACAGAGTGGGAAAATAATGGTTGATAAAAGCTTCCTTAGATCATTAGATGACTTTTTAAAGTTTAAAAAGCAATATTAGCCTGCTTTGGGGTTCAGAATTGGCCTCAGTCTCTTCACTCTAAAGTAAGCACACATGACTCTATACTACACTCAAATTACTAAGATGTTCAGAAAGTTTTATTTATATTATTTTTAATAGTTGCAATCCTGAAATCAGGGGGTGCTGCAGCCCCCTCCGCAACCCCACTTCCCATGCCCCTGACATACAGTATGAAATGTGCTATAACCTTTGCATGGGACACATTTTATGCACTTATTTTTTTTTCTTAGAAAATCAATAAAACATGTCGTTTGACCAACGGCAACCAAATCTTTGCATACGACTATAGGATTGCACTGCATATGACGATGGGATAACATTAGTGCATTTTGGTTTATTTTATTTGGCTGTTCATTAAACTGAAAGCACTAGTGATGCAGATGAACCTCAGTTAGCTATTTTACTAATAGCCCTCCAGGTTATCCTTCGGTGTTGGCCTGATGTAGTCGCTGTTTGTGTCATTTGATGCTTCTTCCAGAGCATGAACTTCAACATCAAGTTCAACCCAACTATGAGCGAGTTCAATGAAACTATGACTGAGTTCAACCCGGCTATAACTGAGTTCAACCTGGATATGACTGAGGTCAACTTGGCTATGACTGAGTTCAACCCAGCTATAACTACATTCAACACAGCTATGACTGAGTTCAACACAGCTATGACTGAGTTCAACCCAGCTATGATGGAATTCATCCCGGCTATGACTGAGTTCATCCCGGCTATGATTATGTTCAACACAGCTTTGACTGAATTTAACCCAGCTATAACTGAGTTCAACACAGCTATGGCTGAGTTTAACCTGGCTATGACTGAGTTCACCCCTGTTATGACTGAGTTTAACCTGGCTCTAACTGAGTTCAACTCAACTGTGACTGAGTTCCATCCGGCTAAGACCGAGTTCATCCCAGCTATAACTAAGTTCAACCAAGCAATAAACCGGCTATAGCTAAGTTCAACCCAGCTGTAACTAAGGTCAACCCGGCTCTGACTAAGTTCAACACAGCTGTGACCGAGTTCAACACAGCTGTCACTGACTTCAACCTGACTATGACTGATTTCAACCAGGCTCTAACTAAGTTCAACCCAGCTAAAACTAAGTTCAACCCAGCTATAACAGAGTTCAACCCGGCTATAACTGAGTTCAACACAGCTATGACTGGGTTCAACCCAGCTATAACTGAGTTTACCTCAGTTAAAACTGAGTTCAACCCAGCTATGACCAAGTTCAACCCAAGCTCAACCTTAACCCAAGTTCAACCTAAGATATGACTAAGCTCAACCCATCTATAACTAAGTTCAACCCAGCTATAAACTGGCTTTGGCTATGACTAAGCTCAACACAGCTATGACTGAGTTCAACTCTTTTATCACTGAGTTTAACCAAGCTATAAACCGACTATGACTAAGTTTATCCCAGCTATGACTAAGTTTATCCCAGCTATAACTAAGGTCAACCCGGCTCTGACTGAGTTCAACCTGGCTACGACTAATGCCGGCCTTACACCAAATGACTTTTAAAGCTTGACTTTTAAAGATTTCACTGTCACAGACAAATATCCATGTCGGAATAAAATCACGAGAGTCTTGTTAGAGTCGTGTCGCGCTCATGTCGTCTCGATCGTTTAGTATAAGGTGGTCAAGATGGAGGTCTTAAGTCAGTCTTTTTCTCATCTTAACGCTGTGACAAAATCAACTGTGTTTAATATTATCGTAACATGTGGGCACTCACGCGTGTCCCTGGCACGCCACTATTTGCATGAGCCAAGACTTAAAACTTACGAGGGAGAGGGAGAGAGAGAGAGAGAGAGAGAGAGAGAGAATGCAGGCGTGACTGCCTGAAATCTCTGTAAAAAAATGGCAATTCAATAAAATAATCATATTAACTTAAAATGTAAGCTGACTGTTTTAATATTTCAGGTTCACTGACCCTGTAACACGTAAGGAAATGTGCAGAGGACTTTAAGAATGCCATTATTGAAGAATTATCAGTTGTTTTCTATTTGTTTTCTATTTTCTGTTACAGTTGTTTCTTATTTTGTTTGTTTGTTTCTCATGGTTTAGTTCATGACACCCAAACAACAATGCTGAATTGCTGCATGTAGTGTTGATGAGTAAATCTTCATATCAAATTAAAAAAAGTAACTGCACATTTTACAGGTTAATTAAAAGATTCTGGGTGATGATCTGCCAGAGTACACAGTTCTATAGTGAACTGCTCTGAGCCCCAGATCTTTACACACCCAGCCAACGTATCTTCCCATCTGTACCACTGCAGAGTGGAAGGAAAAGTGTTTATCTGCTTGTAAATTTCCACCAGGTGCATGATGGAGAATAATCTCAAAAATCTAGTTGCAATCTTGTAAATAGTGACACTGCAAGATTCCTAGTCTTTGCAAAATCATAGTCTGTGACTAAAAAACACAACACTGTCTTTAGATGTGAGAGGGTGTCAGACTTTAATCTTTCAAAAGTCTTTTCAAAGTCTTCTAGTGTATGGTTAGCATAAGTTCAACCTGGTTATGACTGAGTTCAACCCAGCTATGACAGTTCAACCTGGCTATGAATGAGCTTAACCCAGCTATGACTGAGTTCAACCCAGCTATAACTAGATTTAACCCTTCTATAACTAATGCTAACCATACACTAGCAGACTTTGAAAAGACTTTTGAAAGATTAAAGTCTGACACCCTCTCACATCTAAAGACAGTGTCACGGTTTTTCATGACAGACTATGATTTTGTAAAGACTAGGAATCTATTTCTCTATTTATAAGACTGCAACTAGATTTTTGAGATTATTCCCCATCATGCACCTGCTGGAAATTTACAAGCAGATAAACACTTTTTTCCATTCTATAGTGGTTTATAGTTTATAGTTTATATATTAAAATTTAAGATCAATTCTCAGAGAGCAGAATGTAGGATGTAAAACTGTATAAACTCTTGAACTTGGACATCTAGGTGGTATTTTGAAGCCTTCAACAATTTAACCCTTAACATATTAATGAATAATATTGTAGGATACTGTAAACAAACAGAAAAACTACTTAAAAGTTCAATTTATAGGCTATGCACAATTTTCATCAACAAATTAAATGATATTTTTGCAAAAGTGAAGAAATACACAAAGAAATAAGTTTGTGCACCCCTGCTCAATGACAATGACAGAGAACTCACTTCTGAGCATTTTAATGCACTATTACTGTATATGTACTGAATTTAACATAGTTGGTAAAAGACATAACATAAAATGGGGTTTGTGTCAAAGTTATGGCACATTATATATTTTATGTTGTGGAGAATGTGTTTAATTCTTTCATTTAGAAAATCAACAAAACATCATTTAACTGAGGGTGTCCAAACTTTTGCATATGACTACATGCACAACGTAGATTTAAGGCTAGCAATGTAACAATATAAAATACAGTACAAACACAAAGAATTAAACATAAAATAATCATCAAAGGTGAGTAATGTAGCATTAAATTGTTTGTTTGAGTACAGATAAAAAGACTGAATCAAACACAACAGAAAGAACAGTTCTTTGATACGGTTTATCCACAACAGGTGCAGATTCACAATCCATTGGCATATATTCCTTCATCCCTGTGAAATTCAAGAGAAAATACAATTTATGTAAATTCAGGGACAGTAAGTCACACACACACACACACACACACACACACACACACACACACACATATATATATATATATATATATATAGTTTTATTTTTATTTTGGCATAAGCAGATCATTTTATGTTTGAGTCAAACAAAGCCATTTAATGGATTCTAGTTTCTTTTAAGACAATATTTACCATTTGTTAACACAAAACCAGTAGATAAAGTGCTGAACATTGCAACAAAAACAGCCCAATGGGCAATATCTTGGAAGATATCTTGGAAGATTTAATTAGTGTTGTGCTATAACCCGAACCAGCCATTGTTTTTTCAAAATATGCACAAACTTCAACAGTAAAATACAGACACTTGTAGTAGACCTTGAAATATTACATGGACACTATTCAAAATGTAAATGTCCCCAGGAGCTCGGTCTTTTAAACCTACCTATTTGTTTGAACTACACACCTGGCAACATTTCTTTGCTACAAGTTCATTAAGAGTTGGGCTCAATTTCTGAGCTGCTGAGCTAATGTGTTTATATTGGCTGACCTGCAGCGGAAATGCAGCTAGTGTGTTTGGTGATATGACCGGTTTGGAATTGTGCAGAATTATGTAGAATTGAGGTGTAACCACTGACAGGAGCAATAAGCAGAAAAAAACAATAACACGAAACTAAGAAACAGAAATAAGAGGCAAAAGTAAAGCAACAACATAACAACAAAGCTACAACTGATTTATAAACAATCCAGACCAAACATGCACAGACATTCACATTCACTGCCAAGCAAAGAAAAGCCTGAAACAAGAGGTATATATATGAGATGAGAGGCAGCTGAGAGCAATGACGGGGCGGAGCTAGGAACAAGAAACAGGTGTGGGATGAAAACACGGCAGAACAGAGGAGGAGCCAATGCAACAACAAAAGCACATGGACTAGAAAACAAAGGCACATGTCAGACATAAACAAAAGCACATGACAAAGGAAAACAAGGAAACCGTGGCTAAAACAAAGAAAGACAAGGACGAGGCACAACAGAACCTTACAGTGGTTTTGGGTTAGACAACCTGTGCACTATTTAGGTGCAGTAGCCATTATTTTAATTTGATTCTTTTATTTATCATTTTTTATTTATTTTAATCACTTCGTAGGGAGAAGGGGGTCGTTTGAGATCCTGCCTAAAACAGTTCGGAGCAGTGTTGCGTCACCTGACCTGAATCCTGCGCGCTGATTTGCTAAACTAATTTATCTGGTTCTGCTGGAGAACAGTGCTGATGTTTGACTGTTTCTGCTGAAAAAACTTGAACTTACCTTGACAGTGGACAGTGATGGCTTTTGTGACAAAATGTATTTAGGGTTCAGATTGTGTTATGTGCATTACTCACTACAGTCATCTTAACATGTAATGGAAATCAATGTAACAAGCTATTTTTTCATTTATTTGGGGAGCATTTCTATTGGTCCATTCATGATGAAATTTGAACGCTATGCAAAGGGTAACTTTTTAAACTTTTTTTAACTTTAAAAAATTGCAAAAAAATGACAAAAATAGAAATTAAGGTTTTTGCATAATATCAACAATATAATGAAGTGGAAAAAATGCATGTAGCTTAAATGATTTTGCAACATTATTTCAATAAAATTCAAGAAAGTTAGGACAGTAATAAGTACTTACTGCATTAATGCATCAGGCCTTTGGTATGTACTGTTTTGCATGACAATTGCATTCACATTGCATTCTGGCTTGGACTCTATAAAAGAGTAAATACAAAGAAGTTATTTTTGTTGTCTCTGGCACTATTGAAATGACACCTGTGGATGCTGCATACCATTCTTATAAAGTGCTATCAGAATGATTGATACTGTGAAGCAAATGGAAAAAAGGTTCACAAAGGCCATGAAGACTGGAAGAATGATCCACATGTTTTGATGCTTTGGCTCAGGCAGCTCGTGGTGGAATAAGGACAGTTGCTGTGGCTCCTTGTCATCAGGTATTTTGCAGGTGTATCTGCTGTTGCGCAGAGATACAGGAACAGAATACGAAGCTCTGGTGAGACTTGCTTTGACTGATATCGTGGATGAGGAAATTTTCTCAGGCTCTATCCAGGTGACCACTGGAGGAGGCCTCCCCATGACATCACAGGTCACAAACTGCTCTCCAGACTCATAAGTACGAATGTAAATGCTCTCTAGAACACGTGGCACTGACACAATAGAGACACAAGAGTGATTAATGAGTGAATAAAAAAGAGTGACAAAAGAGAAGAATGAGTTTAATGGTCTGGTCACATAATTCTTGACTCTGTGAATAAACTTCTGACCACGGAAACTGCTGTTAGAGTAGTCAAAGAAATAAATAACTGGCCACTGGCCACTTTATTGGATACCTACGTAGACTCATTTAAGCTATAGAATCATGTGTTTAATTGATTTTCTAAGTGGAAATAAGTGAACTCATCCTCTACACAGAAAACACTTAAATATGAAATTTTTCTGCAAATTTTAGTGCATTTTTTAGTTTAACATACTGGACTCTAAATCTAAAATGTGGCATGACCTTTGCACTGGCCACATTCCCACAATGTTAACACCAGCAAATAAGCAGTTATTGTGCAATAAATTGTGCAGAAGTGTGTTCTCTGTAGAGGACAGGTTAACTTCACTTGGCAATCAACAAAAACATATCATTTGACCAGGGTTGCCCAAACTCTGACTGTATATGTGCATGGATGTGCACGCGGGATATCGATCTAAATGCCTGGTAACCACTGGAACACAAGACAAAAAAAAATGGATTTTGAAAAAAAGATTGTGATAGGATTTTGGATTTTTTACCTTTTACAGTTAATTGTGTTCCTTTCAGGTTTTCATATCTGTCTGTACTTCCCTCAAGCTTCACCCAGCAGTAATACCTCTCTTCATCAGTGACTCTCACATTCTTTATCATCAGAGAGATGTTTTGTGTTCTTGGATTGCCAGATAAGGAGTAGCGTCCAGCCGAATCAGAACAGTTCTGCTCTTTCGCTGAGGGGTCCAGCTTGCTCAAGCATGTGAAGATAATGGGTCCAGTGTGATGGTTCTTTATCCTCCAAACCACAGTCACGTCTCTGTGCTGTGCTGTGAAGCTGCATGGGAGGACAACATCTTTTTCTATCTCACCATCTATGTCCTCTGGGACGGATATTGACCACACAGAGGAGAAAGTACATCAAATAAAATAAAGCAAAAATTCTGATTGTGTATAAGGTGTATAATTACCAGAGGAATATACAACAGTACAGAAAATCAACACTGGATAAACTGCTGTTGTTAATGATTTTAACTGTGGAAATGTACTTTACAGGCATCAGTATATTTATACAGTTTCTGAATATAGTGTATACTGTCTGTTGAGGTTCACACCTATTAATGTATGTTCAGAGAATTAATGGGCAGTAGGAGTCTCACTAAAAATAAAATTATTAATTGAATTATGTACCTGTAATTTTGACTCTAAATCAAGTAGTCAAGACTTTCAGAGATTCTAAGCTACTTTGTTGGAAACAGATAAACTAGGAAGCTTTAGAATAGAATCATCTAATCATGAAATGCATGTAGTTTAATGTATAGCATGTTTCTTATTCAGTTCACAGAATGATGTGTAATTGTGCACTAGCAGAATGTGCTGTGATCATTCTCAGCACTCAAAACTTGTTTTTTTCATGTAATATTATGTTTTGCTTTAGTTTAGCAATTCAACTCAGAAAGATTTTCAAGTTATGATTGCAGATGTACAAAAAGTAATTTGATTTCTTGTTTACTGTTACTTGAGATTTTTCCGTTACTAACGCTTTTAATTTTCATGGCTTTTACTTTTTAAACCTTTATCAAGTACATTATCACTACAGTGGCAATATTTTTACTTAAGTAGGGATTTTCAGTGTTCTTTCCACCTCTGCACTTCACAGAAAAGCCTCAGAAATGTTCAAAAAAAATAAATAAATAAATAAAAACTTACAATACTGTGCGAAAGTTAGAGACCACCCATCATTTATTTAATGTTCAGCCAAAATGGCATTTTTGTGGAGATATATCTGATGAGACTGGATATAAGAAAGTTTCTGTTTTGCAATCCACTAGTGAACTCAAGAAATAAACTAAACACTTACCTGAGATGATCAGCTCAGTTCCTTTATCACTTTCAAACGTGTCTATGCTGTTGCTCAGCTCCACCCGACAGAAGTACTTTCCTGTGTCATTGAATTTGGCAGCTGTTATCTTCAGGGAGAGGTCATTCTTCCTCAGGTTGCCAGAAAATGAGTATGGCTATCTGATTTCTTGCAGCCTGATTCATTCTTACTTGAACAACTGAATATTTGGGTTCCGACAAAAGCCGCACCCTTACGCCAACGTACAGTTATATCTCCCCGTGTAGTTATTATGGGGAGAAGTGAAGTGGCAGGGTAGAACAACATCATTTCCAGTCTCCCCATATACAACATCTGGCATGGTCATTGACCATTCAGCCATGACACCTGAATTTTGGAGCAAAGAAGGAAATGTATAGCCACATTTAATAGATAGCAGATACTACTACTGCTAGATAGCTTCCTTATGTTAATGACAATGTACAAAAATCTTGTAAAATATTTAAAGCTTTTCTGGGGTTAGCAAGTGTTTATTTCTTCAGAAAAAAAAAACACATTAAGAATAAATACATAGAAATGATATGTTGTGATTTTATGGCTGTGTTAGCCTAGCCATCAACATGCTTCCAGAGGAAGTCTAGTCTAGTACAGTTACCATTCAAGAACTACTTCATCTAATCAATCTTTTATTAAACGAAATTAAATGAAAATTTGC
>NW_023494806.1:18066253-18106734 GCF_904425465.1 Colossoma macropomum
TTGGGTATCTAAACCTGGATTAATCACAGCCTGAGTATCTGAACTTGGATTAATCACAGCTTGGGTATCTAAATCATGATTAATCACAGCCTGAGTATCCGAACCTGGATTAATCACAGCCTGAGTATCTAAACTTGGATTAATCACAGTCTGAGTATCTAAACTTTAATTAATCACAGCCCGAGTATCTAAACCTGGATTAATCACAGTCTGAGTATCTAAACTTGGATTAATCCCAACCTGAGTATCTAAACCTGGATTAATCCCAGCCTTAGTATCTAAACCTGGATTAATCACAGTCTGAGTATCTAAACTTGGTTTAATCACAGCCTGAGTATCTAAACCTGGATTAATCCCAGCCTGAGGATCTAAACCTGGATTAATCACAGTCTGAGTATCTAAACTTGGTTTAATCACAGCCTGAGTATCTAATCCTGGATTGATCACAGCCCGAGTATCTACATCCCGATTGATCACAGCCTAAATATTCTGAATCTAGATCAACAGAGAAAGTTGTTAACTGCTTGTAACCCCATCAGTGTTTCAGTGTTCTCATAGGTTATTTTAACACCAGACAGTCAGAGTTATTATAATACTTTAGCTCTTTTTGTTGCTGAAGGTTGTTGTTTATTCAGCTTTAAAGAAAAGGTCAATGGTCAAGAATTCTTCTTTTAGTAGAAGGAAGACCATTGTCACTGGATGTGTCTATCCCTTATATTTTGTTGGAGGAATGAGAAAGTCTGGTAAGTTATCTATTGTTTCATGCTCTTACCGGCAGTCTAGTAACAAGTAGGATGAACAGGAAAAAAAGGGAAAAAAACAAAGTATCAGAGTAGTGATAATGAAGGATGGTGGCAGCTCACTTGTTCAACTTAATGGTGAATATGTAAATGAAACAAAAATGTTCTGTGTAAAGCATTTGATAACTTAATAACTTCAGACAGAATTTAACAGACTGTTAACACACTGAAGTGCTCACATGTTGAAACCTCTCTGTTCTGGTTTGTATTCCAAAATCCCTTAACTAAGATTTAAGAGATTAGATTGTCCATCCAAAAATCTTGTGTTTAAAGGTTTTGATAACAAAGGAGTGACCTCATATTTGGCTGGATTCTTATGCCACATGACCGTAATAGTGAGAGCAGTCGAAAAAAGAGAGCAAGCCAAGCCCATGACGTGAGTTATGATGTTGCTATTCTTTGTGGACAAGACAGGTGAGATCCGCAGACAAGCGCTTTGCCTCAAAAAAAAAAACTAAACTGAGACTCACAACACACATGCACACAAATATATTTACACCGATGAAAAGTTTTAACTACCTGGATTGAGATTTATATTTTTTTAAAGAGCTCTTTTTTGTTTTTCTATTATGTTTTTTATATATTTTTGACTGTGTATTTTTACGTGACATGACTGTAGAAACTAAAACTGAAAGCATCTTTCATATTTCTCTTACTATTTCTACTTTCTACTAGTCCTTACTTACAACTGACATGGTGATGGTGTGTTAGTGTGTGTTGCGCTGGTATGAGTGGATCAGACACAGCAGTACTGCTGGAGTTTTTAAAAACCTCAGTTTCACTGCTGGACTGAGAATAGTCCAAAAATATCCAGCCAATATGGGTGGTGGGGCAGCATCCTGTGACCACTGATGAAGGACTAGAGGATGACCAACACAACCTGTACAGCAGCAGATGAGCTATCATCTCTGACATTACATCTAGAAAGTGGACCAACAAGGTAGGAGTGTCTGAGTGGACAGTGAGTGGAATGTTTAAAAACTTTAGCAGTACTACTGTGTCTGATCCACTCGTACCAGCGCAACACAGAATAACACGCCACCACCACGTCAGTGTTACTGCAGTGCTGAGAATTAACTATCACTCAAATAATACCTGCTCTGTGGTGGTCCATGGGGGTCCTGACCATTGAAGAACAGGGTGAAAGGGGACTAACAAAGTATGCAGAGAAACAGATGGACGGTCTGTAATTGTAGAACTACAAAGTGCTCCTATAAAGTAAGTGGAGCTGATAAAATTGGCAATAAATGAAGATACAAGGAGGTGAATCTAAAGAAGTGCTCAGTGAGTGTTTGTCACATTATGATATGAATAACCTGTGAGTTTTTCATGTCAATGAAAATGGGATGTTCTCCTAATTGAAGGCTGTGTGTCCATGGAGTTGCTGGGTCATAACCCCTAAAGAATCAGTTAAATGGTATCATTTCCATTTTATGGCTCTTGGTCCGTCTCTCTTATTAAAGGATTTGACAAGACAGACCCCCTTTTATAAAGCTTTTTAGAAGAAGTCTGGAAGGCTTCAGTAACCTCCTAGGTTGGAATCCAGATATAATCAGAAAGGTGTTCTGTAGTCCCTACAGTGTTTCATAACACATATGTGTTAAGACACTTTCACTACTAATGCTGTTTTCAAACACCCACTCACTTTCAATTTGTCCTCAAATATTCAGATGGAGTGCATCACCATCCATTTGAATATTACTGAATATCATCAATATTTTCGAACAAAATAAAACAGTACATTCTCTATGGGTTTAAATGTAATCAGTTTGCTGCTAGTTGACAATCAAATTGGTCTTTCCATGAAGTTCATTGGTTTCAAAATTCAAGCATCCTCTTACGGCAGATCAGAATGTTATTCTTACTGTCTTTTTAATTTCGTAATAAAAAAGGATGTATGGTTTTTTTGGTTTACATTCAGTTGACTTGGTGATGGTGGTTATTCTGAATAAGGTTTATAGAGGAAGGTATAGAGAAGAACCTTCCAATTGCTTCCAAATGTTACAACGAAAAAGTTAGACTAAGACTGTAATATAATAATAATAAATAATATTTTAGGCTTCATATACATTTTAAAAAACGTATTATAAAATATAATGTTATTTATCCATGCATATCATCTATGATGAATGATGATGAATGTACATTGAATTACAAGCAAGTTTTTTTTACCTTTTATTTATGTAAATAATCAGAAAAAAAGTTAATCTGGTCTCTGTCTTATCTCATGGTCTTGGTCTGGACTTGGACGGAACTACTACAGAGTCTTGGTGTTGATTCTAGAGTCAGAAAAACCTTAGCGGGAGAAAACTAATGACCAAGTGGAAGCTATGATAGCACATAACAGATCCAATGAGGTTCTTCCACTGTATGTTTTTTGTTTTGTTACTCCAACCGACTGTCACAGAGAGATGTCAGCCAAGTTCACTCATTAGAATATTAGAAATACAGTCAGACATTTCTCAGATAGGTCTGAGCAGCTGTTTTTAAACAGTGTTTTATGTTAGTCCCCTGGGACTTTACAGTTATACAGTTCTATCAAAGAGCCCGCAAGCCTACAAGTGTTCATTCTCAGAGTAAACAGTAAAGGCACTCAGTGGGAAAACAGGCTCCTTTTAATCTCATATCAAAACAGAAATGCTCCAGTAATATTTGATACTTTTGGAAAAATCCAGTCCTGTGTGTTTTGTTAGTAAGAAGGCATGATGATAGAATTAAATATTCTATTATGGTAAATTTGTTATGAGCTTGAAATGATTTCACTGCACCAGCAGAGGCCCTCAGTAACTAATAATCTCAGATGTATGATTAAAACAGTCCCTCTTGTATTGAAAACCAATTTTGCAGTGCTTACTTACATTATATATAAGACATACAATATACACATTTTACTATGGAAAAAAGTAAGTAAGTTCTGCAGATACAGTTTATGCTGCACAGCAGTTCAAAAGTGAACATTAACATATTCCAAACTACAAGACACTAAAGACCACCAGAATGCCATGTGTGTGTGTGTGTTTCCCTGAATACACATCCAGCATAAAGTGAATAAGAAGCTTACTTTCTTTAAAGCATGAACATTCAAAGGCTGGACCATTTTTCAATGTATCATAGACACAGTAAGTTATCTACAACACTACCTGCATATGTAGAGGCTGTTTCTACTAATTACTCACACAGAAATATGAATTAAGTGCATTCGAATATTAGGACCAGCCCATAGGTGTGATCAATGTTGGATTGGTTTATAAGGAGTGTTTTATCATATTTCCATATTTCTGTTTTTTTTTCCCACCAAACTTTGGCCTCTTTTAAGGCAAACATAATAGCTATTAGTAAAATGCAAGCTAAATGCACAAGAAGCAGCATTTACAGTGAGTCCAAGTAAAGTGTTACCCAAATCTTTACTGACAGTAAATACTACCTTTACAAACTGTTTTACAAGGAAAGGCAAACTCCCACAATTACCTTCCTTTTCTGTGTTTGAAGAAGAGACTGATGTCAAATAATAACAGACTAAACTTACTGTTGTACTCAAGATTAGTAGTGTAGCTCGATTAGCTGATTAGCTGTCTTGTTAGCTTGATAGCTGACGGTGGGTAGCCCAAACATGAAATAAGCATTTTTTGGCTATTTTTTATTTTATTGCAGAATTTGAAAATGCAAATCTTGCTGTGTTAACTTATAAAGTTATTATGGAAATACAAGGTTTTGTTACAACAGTGAAAATATGTCAAGCGATTCTTACATTTTGTCTTAAGAGTGTGAAAATATGAACAAACACACTCATTCTGTAGCTGCTAGCATACATGCCAATAACATTATGCTAAAAATAGCAATCAGGATATTCAAAAATACATACTAGTTCACATACATTTCACTCAGTGGACATCTAATAGGGCTTTATCCTTACCTGGAGGTGTGAATATTAAAATACTGGTTTCAGACACAAAAAAAAACTACTACTATCCAAAATTAACATAATCAAAACCAATTTGTTAGGAAAAGGTTTAAAAAAACAATAATTTGGAAAACGTTAAAGACAAATGCAGACAGATGCATGCATGATGTTTCTTGAGAAAAATGCTGCACAACAGATACTTTGATATGAATTTGGACAATCACCTGTGGGCTTAATCATTAACATAAATATTTTCATAGTCCTCACCATCTCTGTAAGAAAAAATGGAAAAAGGGTAGGAAGATGTTAATAAATAAATAAATAAATAAATAAATAAATAAATAAATAAATAGATAGATAGATAGATATATATATTACTTTGTAACATAGAATACAAATGTTGTCAATTATAACACATCACAAACAAACAAATGACACATGATCTGTGCTTAAATAGATTGTATGCAAATACCAAATGCAAATAGTCCTTACTTTCCGAGAGACACTCTTTTCAAAACCTTCATTTGTTGTGAGGTGTCCACAGGTTCAGATGACCCTGAGTAAAACATTTCAGATTAGTCTGATGACAAAGTGGTTTCAAAAAGTCATTAAATCACTTACCAAGAATTAGTAAATGATTTAGTTCCAACACAGTTTAACTAAATTCCACTGAAATGTCCAACAGTAAGTCTGTGGTACAATCTCCAAAGAGCTGTATAGTTATTTTGGGTAAAAATATAGTGAGTAACCAGACAGCCTGGCTAAATTAAACTGAAATTCCCAACAGGTTCTAAAAATGAAACTAATGAAAGACATAGTAAAATATTATTTGGAATAACAAGATAGTAAGTACCAGGTAGTTATATGGGGCAAAAGGCAGTACAACAACACCTGAGGACATGAGTCTAAACCCCTTAAAATCCCAGGCTTATTACATACTAAGGCTTATTATTCAGTAAGTACAGTGACTTCATTGCAAACTTGTTTAGCTATTCTGAGGTGACAGAAGTGTGTAATAAAACTTTGGTCTTGCTGCGGACCCTGGCCATGTAAGGGGTTATATCGTCACCTAGAAACACGAGTTTTATATCTAGAAACTGTTGGGCATTTCAGTGTAAATTAGCTAGACCATCTTGGTACTTTCCATCATGTTACCCAAAATAATTTCCTAGTATTTTGGAGTGTGTGTCTCATACTTACCTGGGTAATATTTAAGTCTTAAAGAAATGTAAAAGAAAGCATTACCCAGCATTGTATACCTCATCCTCAACAGTTTGACAGAATTCATGATTTTATATTCAGTGTCAAGTAAGACACGGGTGGGTGCACGCCTCCCATGATCCTCCTGGCACGGCCATCAACACGGCATCTAGAGGCCAGCCAGTAGCAGTACACTACAATATTGTTCTCCTGTTTTCATTTATCAGTGTTCTCTTTCACTACAAACCGCCTTTTAACCCAAAATAATTATCTAATTATTAATTACTTTGGAAATTGTTTTACACGTTTACCCAGGTAATATCTAGAACTTGTTAGATTATTTCAGTAGAATTTACTTAAACCTCCATGGGACTTACCATCATAATACTCTAAATAATTACTTAATACTTTTGAGCTTTTACCACACAGTTAATACAATGGCGTCAGCAAAGAAAAAGACATGGAAAAATATGCTTTAAAGGCGAATGCTCTTTTACTGAACAGGCAGCAAGGGTGAAACACTTCTCAGTGCTGCTGAAATGACTGAGAAAGCAGGCAGGTAATTTCTAGCCATACATTTCCACCTGATGGTAGGCACTAACACTGCACCAACTACCCCACAGCCCAGCACCGAAAAGCACGAGTAACACATGTGCCCATCATCAAGCTAACAACAACAACTTATTTACAATAAAAGTCTCTCCAACCATAAGTGTGGAGCTTCCCAAGAGCCTCTTCACATGGCCACTCCACACACCCATGGCAATGCAAGCCAATAGCGGGACACTACAATATATAGATCTATGCCCAATCCCAATCCCAAAATCTTACACTATGTATGATTTGGGAATTTGGAGACCTCTTTAGTGAAAAAGTGCAATTGCACACAATGTGTGGAAGAACATTTTGTGCTCCAGATCTCTTCCCTGAGCTGGTGATTACGAGTGCATTGAAAGAGTATTCAAAGAGAACTCAGTCAAAACTTGGTGAAGGACATGTCTTATGAGGATGTAAGTGAATGATCTAATATTGTCATCATATCTTCATCAGTATAATGTTGATTCTGCATTTCAGACTTAAACATCAAGCCAGACTTTCTTTTATATAAAGATGTATGACATGATCTGAAAAACTCTGACTCAACTCAAAAATTATTAACAACATGTTTTAGCATGTTTTTGTTCCATGCTAATGCTGCTAATTTAAAAATTTTACATAGTGCAGTTTACATAGTGCATAGTGCAGCAAGGACTATAAAGGTAAGCAGTAAGAAGGACCACATTTAAACCTGTAAACAAACTATGGGTGTGTTCCTTACCTTTCTTGTACAACACTGCCAGAGTGACCATAAAAAGAATGAAGAAAACTCCAGAAAGAATCACAAAGGCTATGAGCAGTATCAAAGGGATCTGCTGCTGTTGCTCCTGAGCTCCTCTGCAGTAAATTGAGAGATGCTGCAGTCCATTCTTCCCATGTATCTGGCAGGTGTAGTTGGCGTTGGGCAGATTTGCAGGAATAGAGGACGATGCTCTAGCAAAGCTACTTTGAACAGACACCAGAAAGGCATTCGCGTTGTCTGGAATGATCCACGTCACCGTTGGAGGAGGTGTTCCTTTAACATCACATGTAACAAACTGCTCCCCTGATGGAAGTGTTTGTATGTAGATTCTCTCTAGTGCTTGAGTCACTGCCAGGAAAAACAAGAACAACAAAAACATCTTGTTTGCCTATTAGTGGCATGGGATCATTTTCAAACCTCAATTCGTAACACACCCTACTGCTGATAATTTTGGTCATCATAGTTTGCTTCAAACAACTTAATATATACTTACACTGCATATAGAATTTATAGGTATAAAAAGGCAGAACCAAATTATATATTCACCTTGCACGTTTAGGGTGGTCCCTGTAACAGTTCCATATTGGTCTTGTTTGTTACTCAACTCAACACGACAGAAATACTTTTCTGCATCTGAAAATGAGATGTTTTTAATCCTCAATGAGATGTTGTTTCTTCTTGGGTCTCCAGATAACGAGTAACGTCCAGTAGACTGTGTGCAGTTCTGTCCACTTTCTGATGGATTTCCTTTGCTCACACAACGGAAAATTAATAGTCCACTGTATTGGCATTTCTTTCGCCAAATCACTGTTATAATATTCTGGTAGTCTGTGTATGGAGTTGTAAAAGTGCATGGGATGATGGCATCTTGACCAATGGTTTGGTTGACAGCTTTAGGTACAGTCATTGACCACTTATCAGCAGCCAGAAGACCTAACGTAACAAGAAAGTAAAGTTCATGTTAACTTCATGTTGCTGTTCAAAAAAACAAAACAAAACAAAAAAAGAAAACAAAATGGTAACTTTACAGAAAAAGGCAAAAACATTCTTTAATTTTACTGCAATTTAATATTCCAAGTAATGTTGGACCATTTCTGTGTAATGTAAAGCTTAGAGCTGCTGTGCTTAATGATGTAGAAAAAAAAAAAAAATGAAGATACATACACAAATGAAAATGATGATACACATTTTTAGACAGCAACAATATATTTATCTGCTTTACAATTAACAGAGGTCATGTAACGGTTTACATACACAAGAAGGAAATAAAAAGAGTAAAAAGAGAATAAAAAATAATGAAAAGCAGTAAAATGATAATAGCAGAGAAATTAGACTTGTAAAACAATAAAACCCAAAGATAAACAGTAAGATAGTATCTGTATAATGTGTATTAGTAAAACTTAAATATCCTACCTGGAGAGCCACATAAAAAGAAAACTATTTGGATGAGCTCCATCTTCTCCTAGCTCCCATCTCGTACATGCAGAACTGATGTTGGTTGTTAAGCTCCAAACAATGGTCACTCAGTTAGGCTCTTCCTCTGTTTTAAAATCAGGATGGCAGTAATAGCTGGCTCTATCCGGTGTGATCACACTTCATTGTTGAATTTGATCTGACCTGACCTGAGATCTGACCACCACGACACACAATCATCACTAATATTGTCTTTCAAAATAATTCATTTTTGAGAAAGACATTTTGGAAAGGTTTTTGAGCAGGGATGTTTAGCATGGTAAAGCGTGAGTTATGATGTTAGAGGAAGTGAAGCTTCATGTCCTCCTTTACCCTTTGCTGAGCATCGTCTTATGGCAGATCAGAATGTTACTCTTACTGTCTTTTTAATTTCGTAATAAAAAAGGATGTATGGTTTTTTGGTTTACATAAAATAATCTGAAAAAAATCTTAATCTGGTCTCTGTTTTATCTTGGTCTGTCTTATCTCATGGTCTCAGCCTTGGTCTTGATTCTCACTGTTAGAGTCAGAGAAACTTAGCGGGAGAAAGCTAACGACCAACTGGAAGCCATAATAGCACGTAACAGATCTAGCAAGGCTCCTCCTCTGTTTTTGTTTTGTTAGTCCAACTGACTGTCACAGAGAGATGTCAGCCAAGCTTGCACGTTAGCATATTAGGAACATAGCCAGACATTTCCATACATTTCCAGACATTTCCCTAAGCAGCTGTTTTTAAGCAGTGTTTTATGTTAGTCCCCTGGGACTTTACAGTTACACAGTTCTGTCAAAGGAGCCAACAAGTCTATAAGTGCTCATTCTCAAAGTAAACAGTAAAGGCCCTCAATGGGAAAACACACTCCTTTTAATCTTATATCAAAACAGAAATGCTCCAGTAATATTTGATACTTTTGGAAAAATCCAGTCCTGTGTGTTTTGTTAGTAAGAAGGCATGATGATAGAATTAAATATTCTATTATGGTAAATTTGCTATGAGCTTGAAATGATTTCACTGCACCAGCAGAGGCCCTCAGTGACTAATAAGCTCAAACATATGATTAAAACAGTCCCTCTTGTATTGAAAACCAATTTTGCAGTGCTTACTTACATTATATATAAGACATACAATATACACATTTTATATTTTGCTATATATCAACAACATATTGGAGTGTTTTTCTTTACCGTGTCCTACCAAAACTGACAGGCTTACAGTAAAAACAGTCAATACAATGGAAAAAGTAAGTTCTGCAGATACAGTTTATGCTGCACAGCAGTTCAAAAGTGTACATCAACACATTCCAAACTACAAGACACTAAAGACCACCAGAATGCCATGTGTGTGTGTTCCCTGAATACACATCCAGTAATAAAGTGAATAAGAAGCTTACTTTCTTTAAAGCAAAAACATTCAAAGGCCCCAAAATGTGGCCTCAATTTATTCGAATGGCCCCCAATAGGTTAAGGCAAACTTGATAGATATTAGTAAAATGCAAAGTAAATGCACAAGAAGCAGCTATGAAGCATTTACAGTGAGTCCAAGTAAAGTGTTACCCAAACCTTTACTGACAGTAAATATTAGCTTTACAACTTATTTTACAAGGAATGGCAAAGAGCTAAACTCCCACAATTACCTTTCTTTTCTGTGTTTGAAGAAGAGACTGATGTCAAATAATAACAGACTAAACTTACTGTTGTACTCAAGATTAGTAGTGTAGCTCGATTAGCTGATTAGCTGTCTTGTTAGCTTGATAGCTGACGGTGGGTAGCCCAAACATGAAATAAGCATTTTTTGGCTATTTTTTTATTGCAGAATTTGAAAATGCAAATCTTGCTGTGTTAACTTATAAAGTTATTATGGAGATACAAGGTTTTGTTACAACAGTGAAAATATGTCAAGCGATTCTTACATTTGTCTTAAGAGTGTGAAAATATGAACAAACACACTCATTCTGTAGCTGCTAGCATACATGCTAATGACGTTATGCTAAAAATAGCAATCAGCACATTTAAAAATACATACTAGTTCATATACATTTCACTTAGTGGCCATCTAATTGGGATTTATCCTCACCTGGAGGTGTGAAGAAATTGAAATATTGTGTTTTCATAAGTTTCAATAGTGCTACCATCAACTGCAAGATAGAGAACTTCCAACTGAAGACAGACAGCTGAGCTCAAATAAACTCACAGCTCTTAGCTGCCATATAAAGATGGTGAACTTTTGTAAACTTTTTTTTTTGAATGTGAACTTGTTGACTGTTAAAGGATAGATCTACCAATTTAAGAAGTGTATGCAAAATACTGGTTTCAGACATTGCTACAGAACTTAGAGTTCACATACTTCAGATCATGCTCTTTATCTGAGTTCATCAAGACATGCACAGAAAACGAGAACCTACAGGCATTGCTTAAAATCATTGTTTATAGGAAAAAATCAAATGCGTTTACGCAAACAAATTACATGATCTTTCAAATAATGTCCAAAAGTAACATAATCAAAACCAATTTTGTTAGGAAATGGTTTAAAAAAACATTGATTGGGAAAATGTTAAAGACAAGTGCAGACAGATGCATGCATGACGTTTCATGAGAAAAATGCTGCACAGCAGATATTTGGATGTGTATTTGGACAATCACCTGTGGGCTTAGGCATTTGCATAAATATTTTCATAGTCCTCACCATCTCTGTGAGAAAAAATGAAAAAAAGGAAGGAAGATGTTAATAAATAAATACATATAATGAATAGATAACTTAGCAATACAGAATACATATGATCTGAATTATGACTCATCACATATAAACATATATATGATCTGTGTTTAAATGGATTGTATGCAAATACCACAAAAGTCCTTACTTTCCAAAATGCACACTTTTTGAAACATTCATTTGTTGCGAGGTGTCCACAGGTTCAGATGACCCTGAGTAAAACATTTCAGATTAGTCTGATGACAAAGTGGTGTTAAAAAGTCATTAAATCACTTACCAAGAATTAGTAAACGATTTAGTTCCAACACAGTTTAACTAAATTCCATTAAAATGCCCAAAGTTCTGTGTACTAAATTACACTGAAATTCCCAACAGGTTCTAAATATTAAGCTAAATTAAAGGACATAGTAAAATATTATTTGGAATCACAAGGTAGTAAGTACCAGGTAGTTATACAGGACAAAAGGCAGTATAAAGAAACTTGAGGACATAAGGGGGTTGCAAACTTGTTTAGCTTTTCTTAGGTTATAGAAGTGTGTAATAAAACTTTGGCCCTGCCAGCAGGGCCTGGCCATGTAATGTGACATTACAGTGAAATTTAGCAAGTTTGTTTATACCACTTTGTTACGTTATCTAATCATCCAATTATAAGATATTTTTCAGTTTTATATCTAGAAACTGTTGGACATTTCAGTGTAATTTAGCTAGACCATCTTGGTACTTTCCATCATGTTACCCAAAATAATTTCCTAGTACTTTGGAATGTGTGTTTCATACTTACCTGGTTAATATTTAAGTCTTAAAGAAATGTAAAAGAACGGTTTGATTCCACCTTGAGAAGTGCTCCTTATTAAATGCTAGGGCAGGAAAGCACATACACAGCACTGAACTCTCAGGGGAGGTCACCACTAGCCACGCACCTCACCCTGACAGTGCCACACAATTCACACTAAGTTAACCCACTTCCTGATACAGAACAACACAATAAACATATACAATATACCTTTAACATACACAACACAAATACTCTTTTTTCCAGGGGGTGCATGCCACCTATGATCCTCCTGGCATGGCCATCAGCACAGCCATATCTCAGGAGCTTTTAGATGCCAACCAGCAGGGGTGTAAAAAGTACTGAAAATCCCTACTTAAGTACAAGTACTGTTACTGTAGTGATAATTTACTCAAGTACAAGTAAAAGTATTAGTAAATAAAACTACTCAAGTAAGAGTAAATAAGTAGTTTATTGAAAAACTACTTAAATATTCAAGTTACTTGGTTACTTTTTCATATTACTGAGCTGACTTGGCTACATCACTGGAAATAATCTGTACAGAAAAACACTAAAGCAAAACATAATATTATGTGTGTGGGGTGGTGTTGGTGTTGGTGGTGGTATGATTTCACCATGAAAGGTGTGCTCTTTATTAAATGTCAGGGCAGGACAGCATATACACAGCACTGAACTCACAGGGAAAGGGACCACTAGCCATACACTTAACCCTGTAAACACTGTAAAAAATGGCTCATTAGATCTACCTAAAAAAATTACTTCATGTGGTAACAAGTAAATTACCTAGTTTTATTTAACCTAAATAAATACTTTGAATGAATGATTTCAATCAATGTAATTTTTTAAGCAGAATAAAACTAGTTCAGTTGCTTGTTACCACATGGAGTAATTTTTTAGGTAGATCTGACGAGCCACTTTTTACAGTGTAAGTGAACCCACTTCCTGATGCAGAACAAACCCAATAAATGCATACTATATACCTTTAACATACACAACACAAATAATCTTTTTTGCACGCCTCCTATGATCCTCCTGGCATGGCCATCAGCACGGCCATGCCTCAGGAGCTTCTAGATGCCAACCAGTAGCAGTTCACTACAATATTATTCCCTGTTTTAATTTATCAGTGTTCTCTTTCACTACAAACTCCCTTTTAACCCAAAAAAATCTGTTTTATCCACTTAGGCAGTTAATATCTAGAACATGTTAGACATTTCAGTAAAATTTACTGAGCTGGTGATTGCGGGAGCATTGAAAGAGTATTCAAAGAGAACTCAGTCAAAACTTGTTGAAGGACGTGTCTTATGAGGATGTAAGAGAATGATCTAATATTGTCATCATATCTTCATCAGTATAATGCTGATTCTGCATAACTTCTAGCCAGATTTTCTTTTGCCTAAAGATGTATGACATCTGAAAAACTCTGGAAAAATCCGACCCAACTGATAAATTATTAACACCATGTTTTAGCATTATTTGTGTTTTTCTCACGCTAATTCTGGTAATTTAAAAAATTTTACATAGCGCAGTTTCAAAGGACTTTAAAAGTGAGCAATACCAGTCAGTAGATGGACCAAACGTTTAATTGTAAACAAATGATGGGTCTGTTCCTTACCTTTCTTGTACAACACTGCCAGAGTGACCAAAAAAAGAATGAAGAAAACTCCAGAAAGAATCACAAAGGCTATGAGCAGCACTGAAGGGATCTGCTGCTGTTGCTCCTGAGCTCCTCTGTAGTAAATTGAAAGATGCTGCGTTCCATTCTTCCCATGTATCTGGCAGGTGTAGTTGGTGTTGGGCAGATTTGCAGGAATAGAGGACGATGCTCCTGCAAAGCCACTTTGAACAGACACCAGAGAGGCATTCGCGTTGTCTGGAATGATCCACATCACCGTTGGAGGAGGTGTTCCTTTAACATCACATGTAACAAACTGCTCTCCTGATGGAAGTGTTTGTATGTAGATTCTCTCTAGTGCTTGAGTCACTGCCAGGAAAAACAAGAACAACAAAAACATCTTGTTTGCCTATTAGTGGCATGGGATCATTTTCAAACCTTAATTCATAACATACCTCACTGCTATGGTTTTTTTGTTTATCACAGTTTGCTTTGAACATCTTCATACTGCATATAAAATTGACATTAATTTTAGGTATAAAAAGACAGAACCAAATTATATGTTCACCTTGCACGTTTAGGGTGGTCCCTGTAACAGTTCCATATTGGTCTTGTTTGTTACTCAACTCAACACGACAGAAATACTTTTCTGCATCTGAAAATGAGATGTTTTTAATCTTCAGTGAGATGTTGTTTCTTCTTGGGTCTCCAGATAATGAGTAACGTCCAGTAGACTGTATGCAGTTCTGTCCACTTTCTGATGGATTTCCTTTGCTCACGCAACGGAAAATTAATAGTCCATTGTATTGGCATTTCATTCGCCAAATCACTGTTATAATATTCTGGTAGTCTGTGTATGGAGTTGTAAAAGTGCATGGGATGATGGCATCTTGACCAATGGTTTGGTTGACAGCTTTAGGTACAGTCATTGACCACTTATCAGCAGCCAGAAGACCTAACATAACAAGAAAGTAAAGTTCATCTTAGCATGTCAAATCTCCAAAATGGTACCTTTACAAGAAAAAGGCAAAAACATTCACTTTTAATGTAATTTAATGTAAATTGATTTCATTCCAAGTAATGTTGGACCATATCTGTGGGTCCCTTCATGGTGAAAGTTTCACACAATGTAAAGCATTCACAAGTATTCATTGTGTAGCCGAGTATTCAGAGGTAAATAAAAAGAAACAAAAAGAATTAAAAATGATGTAAAGCAGTAAAATGATAACATAGAAGGTAGCCCTGCAAAACAATTAAATCCAGAGATAAACAGTAAGATAAAATCTGTGTATCATTAAAAATTTAAGGTAGATCTAAAAAACTTAAATATCCTACCTGGAGAGCCACATAAAAAGAAAACCATTTGGATGAGCTCCATCTTCGCCTAGCTCAATTCTCACAAACGCACATCTGATGTTGGTTGTTAAGCTCCAAACAATGGTCCCTCAATCAGGCTCCTCCTCTACTTTAAAATCAGGATGGCAGTAATAACTTATTCTATCCAGTGTGATCACACTTCATCGTTGAATTAGCACCATCACAGCTACACTCTTACTGATCTGACCACCACAATACACAACTATCACTAATATTGTCTTTCAAATGATTTATTTTTGAGAAAGAAATTTTGAGCAGGGATGTTTAGCATGGTAAAGCGTAAGTTATGATGTTAGAGGAAGTGGAGCTTCATGTCCTCCTTTACCCTTCGCTGAATGGGTGGAGGCCTCGCAGACCGCAATCTACTGAGGTGTGAATGTTAATGACAGAAATTCACCATCAAGCAAATGTTGTACTGTGGAGAATAGAGTAGAATAAAGAAACATAGAAACCAATACAACTACACAATTTATGATCTGAGGGAGCATCCCAGCAAACAGGGGCTGTGTTGGGACTTGTTTTCAAACCAGATGTTACATGATGTAGACCAGCCCACCCCAAACTCTTAACCCCTACGTCCAGGGCCCACCAGCAGGCCCAAAGTTTTATTACACACTTCTATAACCTAAGAATAGCTCAAAAAGTTTGCATTGAGGTCCCCGTAGTTACTGAATAATAAGCCTTTGCATCTACTAAGCTTGGCATTTTCATAGGGTAACTGTATCGCTGCCTTATTTCCTTATAAAAAACCACTTGCTAAAATCACCTGATTCGTTTATGAAAATCACTACATCGGTAATGCTACATTATTACTCATGCATGAGTTTATATGCTAGCTCACAGTAAACAGCCCAAAACACTACAGCCCCACCAGTCATTCTCCCAACTCTCCCACAATTGTTTTCACTACTCTATCTCTATATTGTGTGTTTAACCTCTTTAAGCCTAATCCCAGGCTTATTCAGTAACTACAGGGACTTAAATGCAAACTGGTGGGGCTATTCTTAGGTTACAGTATTGCATAATAATGCTATGGTAATTTAAGGGGTTAGAAATGCATCTGTAGAGTTATCCATTCATACAATGTCAATGGTTATGTTTGGTCATTTAAAAGGTAAAAAATGGAACTGGTTTTTGATCATTTTTGAGCCAGACAAATTTTCTGAGTTATATGGGTTTATGGATTTTGGATCCCTGAAAATTGCCTCAGCCATTACATTCATACAGCCTTACAATCTTGTGTTTAATGTAATTAACTGGGCAGCAACACTTGTTGACTAGAGAATGACAAACTTTAAATCAGTGCACAGAGGCCTTCATCAGGGTTAAAAGAAAATGGAACCAGTATAGTTTAAATACACAAAAAAGCAAGAACCTTTGTTAAAAATCAACCAATAAGATAACTGCAACACCTATAACCTGATGTTTATATTAGAAGACTCAAACCAAGAGAAACATTCAAACTTTCAAATTCTTAACAACCAGTGACTTTACAGGTAAAATCTTACCATATAGTCACCATTAACCTGCAACAAACAAAACTCAAAACCATAAAGGAGCAATATGTCCAACCTGTCGAATTCATACTCCACACGACAAACAAATAGGGGGCAACATATCGCCAAAATGTCGTAGTGCCCACCCACTCCTCCCCCCCTTACCAGTCTAGAAGAAGTGCTATGAGTTCAGCGTCAAACTTCATCCCTTTACTTGCTTGTTACTCATTTTACTTCAATTTATGTCACTTTTCCGGGCCGGGGTAGCTGGTTAGCATGCTAACTTAAGTAGATATCTCTGCAACATGATACATAGATGCCTGTGACATAATGTCAAAAATGTTATGTCTTCACATTCTGATGATAATTTAAGTTAATTTTGGAATTTTTTTAACTAAAATCTTAGAAATTGCACCTTTGAAGAGACTCCAAATGTAAAACCCTCATTCATCCTTCCAGGGAATAAACTTTTAAGGCTAAAAAATCCAAAAAGGCTTTTTTTCCCCCAAAATGATCACATTTTTAGTTTTACTTGGGATAAAAAAACTTAGATCCACTGTATGTTTATGCACCAGGTAGCTAAAAGGTTTTATGTTTTTAGTTGATTGACAATTGATGCAATTTCCAACAGGAATTGTACCCGAAAGATTACTTAACGAAATCTACTTTGATAGGCAAGCTCTAACCACTATGTTTGATATTGTTTGATAGCTTTAAAATGATCAGTGGTAGATCTTTAAATTCATCTTTTATAAATAGGCCAATCTGAAGAACATGGCGATACTTTAAAACCGCTTTTCTGATGTTGACAGTTTTAACAGTGTAGGTAGCGTGGTAGATCAAGACCTGCGCTGTAAAAATATGGTAATTATGGTAAAATACAGGTTTCTTAGTTTACAGTTACTTCACAGGGATTGCAAAAGTTTGGGGATGAAGAGTGGTGCATTGGTTTACAAGAACATACCAGACAATGCAATTCACAGAAATTTACTGGAGGCAAAGTTCTGTTTGTACCTTTTCTACAGTCCTAGAACTGCCCCTGCTTTTTGAGGAAATTCAAATATAGAACCTGACTGTGGTTCAAGATATGTAGCTTCACTTCCTATTATGATTTCAAGCAAGGGACACATCTTGAAGCTCCACCAGTGCTGCTTTCGTGTAGTTTGTAGTTTGTGGTCATGTTGAGCAGGTATACCAGATAACTAAATATAGACTCAGTATTTACGCACCAGTGAAGTATGTCACTACATGTAGACATTAGCAGAGCACAGACAGAACAAAACCGCAGCTGCAAGGTGTACAGTAGATAACTTATGTATTTATTTATTTTTTACCACAAACACTGACTGTTTTATTTTCAGTGACTGTAGAAACATTACATGGTGTATATGTTCAGCACAGTGGCAAAGTGGTAATGTTTTAATTAATGGGTTATTCCATGCTGACTCAGCTTGGGCCTAGCAGGTCCCTGAAAAAAAAACAATACAAAATTGCAAAATGTTTCTGCATAGTTATGACATAAATATATATGTATATATAACAATATATTGAGCTTAACTGCTTACAGAATGGTATGCTGGATAAAAATGAAACATTAAGAATAATGCACTAATGGCCAAAAGTATGTGGACACCCAGACCTCACATCCACATGAGGCATATAAACATCTCATTCTAAAACCAAAGGCATTAATATGCATTTCTTCTTTATTTCATAAAAGCACTAGATGTTCAAACATGGAGGCTGCAGGGAAGTGTGATTCATTACTCCAGAGAACATTTCCACTGCTCCATTGATAGCAGGTTTTACACCTTACCAGCCGATGCTTTACATTGCGCACAGTGATCTTAGGCTTGTGTGCAGCTGCTTGGCCATGGGAATCCATTCCATAATGCTTCTTCCAGAGACAGTTTGGAGAGAGGATAGGTGGGCTATATGCTTCAGCGTCTGGCAGCCCCATTCACTGAGATTCTTTGGTCTGCTGAGCTGTTGTTGCCGCTAGACACTTGTATTTCACTATAGTAGCACTTATAGTTTTACTTATAGTTGCCTAGGGCAGATCTAATAGGTCAGAGGTTTCATGAACTGATTTGTGGCAATGGTGGCAGCCTATTAATAAACAAAGCTGCAGAGAGTGGCATTGCTCATGTAAGGCTTAAGGTGTTAGCTTAAAAAGACAGTGCCCTCAGCCGAAAAACATCTACCTTATAAAGAGTGCATCCTCAGGTGAAACGAGTACATTCAATGTGTCCCTAAATGCTCTTGAACTATGCAGAGATCCTTTTACAATGTGAGCACCAATATCCACAGGGTCATCTTAGAAAGGTGATGCCATTTTAGAGTTTAGAGGTAGGATTTTATCAGCAGGTTAATGTTAAGTTAGCTCACTAACCCAGAAATCCTGCTTCTTAGTACACTTTTTTATTTTCCACTTCCCAGTCACTTTGAATGATTTTTGTACGTAGACATGAACTTAGTTCAAACTAGTGAAGTGAAAATAAAAAACAGAAGTGAGAGGGCAAGAGAGAGGGAGAGAAATACATAAGCAAAATGGGCCATATGAAAACCTGACAGTCCTAAATGCACATATATCATGAAGGGTTAGACATATTTCAAAATACACACCAATCAGCCATGATATTAAAACCATTTCCTTGTTTCTAAAATCCTTGTCTATATTACTTACCATAAGTGCACTTTGTGGTTCTACAATAGAGACTGAAGTCCACCTGTTTCTCAGCATACTTTATTAGTCACTTTTATCTTGATCTTCAGGTAAGGACTCTGACGTGGTGGTGGTGTGTTAGTGTGTGTTGTGCTGTGTCGATCAGACACAGTGCTGCTGGAGTTTTTAAACCCCTCAGTGTCACTGCTGGACTGAGAATAGTCCACCAACCAAAAATATCCAGCCAACAGTGTCCTATGAGCAATGATGAAGAACTAGAAGATGCCCAACACAAACTATGCAAGAGATGAGCTACAGTTTCTGGCTTTACATCTGTTACAACCCCACGTTTTGTCTAGGGTGCCGTAGGATCTGTAACATGTGGCGCTAAAATATTGAACTGGTGAAAATGGATTGGAAGCATGAGGAAGAGACCAATATAGAGCTTTTGAAGCCATTTTTATTAAAACAAACCTCAGTAACACCAGAGTGCTGTGATACCTAGTACTACATGGGAAGAATCAAACTGGACGGCACCAAAGAAAAGAACAAATCAAAACCTAACCACGCTTGCCTACTCAAACAAAAAGTATTTAGCTAATCTGAAAAAAGGAAACCAAAGGTAACTACTCTAAACTTCCCTAGCCAGCAACCAAAAGTACATGTGGTGGTGCCCACCCTCTGACCTAGGGGGCTAGACATCTATGTGGTGCGAATGTATAGGCACGCCCCTCTTACCTGTTTGAAACCCCAGGTGATACAAACAATCTCTTGTAAAAACAAAGTTAAAAGTGTGCAGGTAAAATACCACCACTAAAGTACTTCCCCTAACATAAATGACCAAATCAGATCTTCATATAAAAGCAGATCCTACAAAATAAATGTCATTTAACTGAATCAGATCCTTCACAAGAAAGCAGGTCCTACTGTTACGTGTCCGGCCTGGATAAGGGGTGTCTGGCCGGTATATGTCTCTCTCTCCCGCTCGCCCGTTCGTTCTCTCTCTTTTTCCCTCTCTGTTCTGTATGTCCCCTCCCTCGGTTTCTCCCTATCTCTGCTACAGGTTGGCTGCGGTGTCGGTCGTCGTTAGGGGCTTGACGTATACCACTTGACGGCAAATCATCATGCAGAGTTCCGGCCCTGGAGGAGGGACTTGAACTTTAAAAGCAGCCCGGCAAAGCTCGTGAGGAGGCTGGCGTTACCCCTGTGCTCCAAGCTGCTTAGGCCTGCTCCTAGTTGTAGTTGCTGTCGCAGACACAACAGCTTTCTGTTCTTTCTGCTCGTGCAGTTTTGGTGTATGTCTGCGATAGCTTTGTCTGTGTGTTTGTTCGGTTCACTTTAGCTTGTGTTTTTTTGCCTCGCACTGTTAATCACGCTAGCCTTGCTGTTAATGGCTGTCTGCCCTCTCTCTCTCCCTTTCTCTCTCTCATACGCTGCTTTGCCTTCTTGGGGTTCTGGACAGGTTAGATGGGCGCGCTCATACATTTTACATCACGTAGCTGCCCATTGTATAGATACCTTAGGAAAGGGGCGGGCGCCAACTCATGTATTTGTGTTATGCCGTAGGGAAGCCTAGAGTAGTTTTTTTTTTTGTCTACTAGGTGAGGATTTCAATTAAAGAGCTAGGGTTTTTTTTGTTGTTGTTTTGTTTGTTTTGTTAATTTCTTTCCTTTAGCGCCGTCCGGGTCCAGAATCCCGCTCTATTTGACAGCAAGCATATTTGCCAGTTTTTTTTCCTGTAAATATTACTGGAGGTCTCACTCGGGTCATAGCCTGAGTGTGCTTTGTCCTCTACCTCTGGCATGTAATAAACAAGAAAAGCAGCTATCCTATTTGTGTCTTGCTCCTTCCTGGTTCGTGCTGCAACCGTCACATTTAAGCCATATGTTACTGACCCCATTATCCCCTAGGCTTTCTTGCGGGGGTCGTAACACTAAACAAACATCACCTCACCGAATGAGGTCCCCCACATGAAGGATCCTATGAACAAATGTCAGATTAACTGACCGAATCAGGTCCTTCACATGAAAGACCCTATGAGAAAATACCAGGCAACCAAATCAGACCTGTTATATATTTAAGATCTCACAACAACAATAGATGGTTACTTCAATTTCCCATAACTAAGGCACTAAGTGTTTACTAGTATCAAAAAGTGGTTGAGTGAGAATCAAAATGGGGTCAGAAAAAGAAATGGAGGGAGAAGCAGAGTGACCAGCCATAGGAGGGAAAACTGTTTTATTGGAGGGAAGGCAAACTCCATCACCCTTATCTCCAAGTCACAGTTGAATCCCCTCTTGGTCTCCAGTTCCTTTGTATAGGGCCTTTTTTTTAAAAAAAACTTTGCCTGCCACATCTCTGGACTCAAAGAGACCAGCTCACACAAAGGCAAAGACACACCAGCCCAAGCACCACTGCCACAGGCTTCTCCAACTCTTCCACCTCCACAACAGTAGGGGGAGTCTGTACACCCTCCACCTCACTTGACAGAGCCAGACAGACCCACAGACAAAGCCAAGCTCAACCAACAAATCTAGAACAATGCCTTTATAAAACTCACAAAATGGGAATACTGAAGTGACCAGCTATTTTCACAAATCATCCTTCTAACAAACTAACAGCTTCACACACTAAGAAGCTCTAAAATCAAATGCAACAAGTTAGCATTAGCTTCTAGCTCATGCCAACACAAACTTTTTCATCTCGACTACACCAGCTCATTAAAATGCCAAATTATAAGGGATTAAACATCCTGGACAAGCCCCCTAATGTTATGACCCCACATTTTGTCTAGGGTGCTGTAGGATCAGTAACATGTGGCATTAAAATATTGAACTGGTAAAATACCCAAAACAAAGCACACTCAAAACAAGAGATTAAAAAGACCAACTAAAACAGCACACGCAATCAGTCCTCTCTCTCTCCCGCCATCTTGAAGGCCTCTTTTAAAACATAGGCTCCTCCCCCAACTGTACCAGCCAGGCCTCTGATTGGTTCTCCTCACATGACTGTTTGCAGAGCAGGTACCTCTGTGAAGGAAGAGACCAAGAGAGAGAGACACACAAACACAAAAAAACCCAAAATACGTGCTTACATGTAACACATCCACACAATGGAGCGACAAGGTAATAGAGGGGACAGTGAGTGGACACAGTGTTTAAAAACTCCAGCAGCACTGCTGTGTCTAATCCACTTGTACCACTGCAACACTCGCTAACACAACACCACCACATCAGTGTCAGTGCAGTGAATGAATTTTATTTGACATCGACAGCACGTTTTTCTTGAATTTATATGGGAAGATATGTTTACTATATGATACTTAGTGGTAACACTGTTGCAACTAACCCCTCCTGTATATTTAGCCTGGCTGATTTCTGTTACTTGTTTACATGCTTCAAAATGATACTGTATTACAGCCACTAAGAAAGTGAATAAAAAAAAATGTAGGTATGAATTTTGTGACTTATACTCATAACTCAGTAATCAAAAAACACTTCTGATGAAAAAAGTTTCTTTTATGGCACAAAAAACTTGAGGTGAATCTTGAGAATTATCTGTCTGATAGCTGTCAAAATGTACAGACAACATACCATTTTACATTTGATTGGTAGATTCCACATTATACACTGAATATATAGAATGTTATGAGCAGTTCCTGTAATTTGGTTTAGTAATTAGACTGTGGTTTTGCTGGGGTATTTCAGCTTGTGGTTAGGACTTTGTTTGGTGATTGTTCAGTGGCCACTAAGGTTTTGCTAGGCTGTTGCTATGATATCCCAGTAACTTTGCTGTAGAAGCCAAAAATGTTCGTAACTCTTAATGTAAGTTAATGTAAAGAGGTTTTATTTGAACTGATCTTGCAGCATTTCTATTTGTCAATTCATCATGATTGTTCCACACAATGTAAAGCACAGCAGCTGTGCTCGAATGAGAGATGGAGATACAAAGGTTTTTTAGAGAGTGACAACATATTGTAGAAGTGGAATGACTGCTTCATGATATTCAGCCTTCTGCTAATCATAGCTAAGGAAAGAAAGAGTTTTATGCAAAACTGTATGAATGCTGTAAGTTGAATCATATAAAAAAGCACAAGCAACCTGTTCAAGTAAAGGCAAAATCATGCAATGTTTCATGATTCTAGCATGAAAGCTATAGGAGTGGTGTTACAACTGTTTGACTGTAGAATAATAGTAATAAGAAGAAAATAAAGGACAGTAAGCAAGTTTTTTCAAGCCAAGTTAAAAACTTGGAGCATTGATTAAAGGTTAACATTTTAGAACTGTTTAATTTTGCATTTAATTTTATTAGTAAAGGGCAACATTCCAAAACAATATGCTCATTTACTTGCATTGAAATGATAAAGCAATTGGCTATAGCATAATAAAATAGCTGGTATAAAAGTTTATAATATGAAGTAATTTACATTTAAACTCATGATGTTTCACAGATCAATAATCCATCATATTATGAAAACTCACTTGAATAAAGAGCACATGCATACAAAAATGACAATAGTATAAAAGAATCTATTACAATTCCACAACATTGTCAAAGCAAAACAGGGAGAAAAATATTCGGCTCTCAAATATCTAAACAAAGTTGGGCACTACTTAGTGATGAATTCCTATCCTCCTTCAAATGGCACCAAGTGTGACTGATTTAAAAGGCAGATTTAAGAGTCAAAAAGACTCATGTGCTTAAAACATTCATGCATTTAATTCAAAACCCCTATCAAAACGCCTATCAGTTTATTTTCGTTTTACGTTTTGAAAACATCTGTGGTTGAAATGGCAGAAGCCAGAGTGCCTTTTGACTCAGTTCGCAAGAACATTTGAAAAACCACAAACATGTTACTTATGCCTTAGTGGCCTTGACATACAATACATACATACACTTCACAGAGTATTTTAGTTAAGAAAAAATAAAACATAACACAAAATAGTGGAAAAACCTGGAAAAAGACAAATGATGTTTTATAATAAGAAATACTGCACTGTAATTATTTGGATGCCACAGGTCACGAAGGCCTAAACATTTGCATAAATTTCCTCATCTCTGTGGGGAAAAATGAGAAATAGAGGACATTAAAGCACAAATACAAATGAATGCATAAATTGCTATTTAAATGGTAGTGTGCAAATGCTGATGTAGTCCTTACTTTTCAGAAGACTTGGTTTTCCTAATGTCCATGTGTGTTGCAGTGTCCACAGGCTTAGCCAACCCTGACAAATACAAAAACAGTACAAAAAACAAGAAATGTAATATCTTATGAACCTCATTGCTTTATGAAAAAAATAAACCTATTCTGAAACCGATGCCTGCAACAAAGGACCATCTAGATTGTGACAAGCGTAAGGTTCAAAAGCCAGCGTCTGTCATTGCGGAATATTGGTGGATAACCTGCACATTTGTGAAGGCACCATTAATGCTGAGAACATTTTCGAGCAGTACTTGCTGCCTCCTAGACAACGTCTTTTTCAAGATCAAAATGGTCAAGTTGTTCATATTTCTGTGTTAGAAAAAAAAGCAGGAAACATATTTCAAACAATTATGAAAAGATTCCTAACAGGCATGCACAGCCAGGTAGACCACTAAATCAGTCAGCATCAGATAAACATGGCTTCAAGCTTTCATCTTTTATAGACAATTAAGCTCCACTCTTGCTTCAGATCTAAAAAAATCCACAGGTGCTTCTGTCCATCCTTCCACTGTGAGAAGACAACTCAACACTATGAGTCTGAAAGGATGTGTAGGTGTCAAGAAGCTGTTACTGAGAAAAGTAAATAGACAAAAGCATTTGCATCTCACACAAAGAAGCAGCTGGTGTTATTAGAAGTAGGAGACAAACTGTAAAATGGTTATGTCTTTGAGTAACACTCATAAAAAACTGGCAAAAATAATTGGAAGGAACTGACAGAATCCAACTCTGAACTACTTTGAGTAATTATCATCTCTCTAGTACTCAAATGAAGAAGCTTTAAAGGTGACAAAGCTGGTGAAAAGGATCTGTTGACAACTGTAAACAAGTGATGGGTCTGCTCCTTACCTTTCTTGTACAACACGGCTAAAGTGACTAAAAAAAGAATGAAGAATATTCCAGAAAGTATCGTAACGAATAAGAAGAGTGGAAAAGGGATCTGCTGCTGTTGCTCCTGAGCTTCGCTGAAGTAAATTGAAAGATGCTGCGTTCCATTCTCTCCATGTATCTGGCAGGTGTAGTTGGTGTTGGGCAGATTTGCAGGAATAGTGGACGATGCTCTTGCAAAGCCACTTTGAACAGACACCTGAGAGGCATTCATGTTCCCTAGAATGATCCATGTCACTGTTGGAGGAGGTGTTCCTTTAACATCACACGTAACAAACTGCTCTCCTGATGGAAGTGTTTGTATGTAGATACTGTCTAGTGTTTGCGGCACAGCTGGAAAAAAGTATCTCACTGTTAGTGTTATCCTGTGACCCAATTCTACCATTGTGGACCATCATTAAGTCATTCTTACAAACATCACAGCTGGCATGGGACAACTGTCCAAAATGTTGCAGAGAAAATGCTTACATTTTTAGAAACGATCAAGGTGACACTGAGTGGTCCTTTTTAGACACTCAACAAACTCTCTGTAACATGTCAAAAACATATGAGGGTTAGGATTAGGTTTTGGGTTGAGGTTAAGGTTAGGGTTAAGATTAGAGTTAGGTTTTGGGTGAAGTTGGGTAATGTTAGGTTTTACGTAATGGAAGTAACATAACAATACATCTACCTAATGCATGTAACATCTTAAAGACATTGACTTCAATGTATTCAGATTCTTCACTACTGCTACTTCACTGATTGTTGTTGATGTGTTACTGATAATCTGTTAAGAGTTTAAGAATCATCTACAAAAGACCACTCAAAATAAAGTATAACCACAATCAAAATCTCATATTTTACCTCGGATGTTTAAGATGGTTCCTGTAGTGGTTTCATAGGCATCTTCTTTCTTATCCAACTCAAAACGACAGAAATACTTGTCTCTGTCCATAAACGAGACCGTTTTAATCCTCAATGAGATGTTGTTTCTTCTTGGATTGCCAGATAATGAGTAATGTTCAGTAGACTCTGAGCAGTTGTGTCCACTTTCTGACAGATTTCCTTTGCTCAGACAGCGGAAAATTACTTGCGATTTGGTTCTCCAAATTACTGTTATATTACCCTGGTAGTCTGGATACGGAGTTGTAAAATTGCAAGGGATGATGGCATCTTCACCAATGTCTTGGTCGACAGCTTCAGGTACTGTCATCGACCACTTGTTATCCGCCATGAGACCTAAAGTAAAAAGAATGTTCATGTTAACAAGTAAATTAACACAATGCTCTATAAGAAACAGCAAACAAGGTACTACATTTTCAAACATTAGATGTGGAGAATAAGTTACATATCATACCTGGAGAGCAGAAAGAAAAGAAAAATATTATTTTAGCGAGCTCCATCGTCACTCATGTAATTCACATGTGAAGCATATTGTTCAGCTGTAAAAGTCCCCCAGTCAGGCCCCTCCTCTACTTTGATGCCAAATATAGAGGTCACGTGTTGTGGTCACACTACGTAGTCATTAGTGTAGAAACACCTTCTAACTGATCCCTCCTGCTGGGACCTCTACAATTTGCAAATGTCAGAAAGATGAGATTCAAAAATGATGAATGTTTGATAAGGAAAGTTTAGTAAGTTTTAAAAAAACACTTTGCAAAATAAAAGTACTAATAAGGATTCTTTGGAGTGATAATATAGAAAAAGACTTTTAATGAATGGCTGTTTAATAGGAGTGTAACAGTGCTTTGTGACATTATGAGCATTCATATTAACATGTAATTAAGAACACTGCTGTGTGATCAACTCTTCGTGTAAAATGGGTCATTGTAGAGAAAGTACTGTGTTTTCTTTACAGTGGTGCTAGGAAATAGGAGTTGCAATGTCTACAATACAGCCATGCTGTTCACAATCCAAAACCAAAAATAAATCTAATTGTGTCTTTTGAGTTTTTAAATGTAATGTTACAAATGGCAAAATAAGAGTAAATCGCAAAAACGAGTCTTCTTTAAGGGACAACATTTAGATTGTAAAGATTTAATTATACAGAATATAGATAAACAGTAAGATAAAATATGTATAATCTGTATCAGTATAAATCTGAAGTAGATCTTAAAAAAGTTAAGCGTCCTACATGGAGAGCAACATAAAAAGAAAACTATTTGCTCCATCTTCACTTTGGTCATTTCTTCTAAACATACAACTGATGTTAATAAGCTCTGAATGTAAGATGACCACTAATTCAGGCGCTTCCTTTACTTTAAAGTCAGAATGATGGTCAGGGCTGGTTCTATCCAGCAGCTTCACTCTTACCACCACATTACACAATCATCTCTAATGTTTTCTTTCAAAACTATCAATATTAAGAAGAGAAATTACAATCTACACTTGGCCAACATACAATGACACAAGCAAAGCAACCTTGATGAAGCTTGAGGTATGAAGCTACAGGAAGGTCTGACTCATGTTGTATTTTCTATTTCCTTTGCTGAGTGGTGGAGGCCTCTATTCAAACACACTGCAGTTTGAGTCTCAATGATTCACCAAGCAAATTTTGTACTGTAAAGAATCATCTAGAATTAGAATCACAGTCACTGGGTTTATATAGTAATTTGTTTGCTTGTATATAGTAATGTTACTACTATATACTATATAAATAGTATGTTTGTGTAGTAATGTTTTGCTACAGTATTTCAGTTTGTGGTTAGGGTGTTGCTTGCTGGTTGCTATGTGGTCACTAAGGTGTTTCTTGGCTATTGCTATGCTAGCTCGGGTGGTTGCTAAAGTGTTGCTAGGCCATTACGACTTCATCCCAGGTAGTTGGTGTCATGTTGCTAGCAGGGGTATAAAGAGTACTGAAAATCCTTACTCAAGTACAAGTACTGTTACTGTAGTGATAATTTACTCAAGTACAAGTAAAAGTATGTGCAGACTGCTCAATTAATCATGTAGTTTTAGTGAGAGTCCTGCTGCCCATCAGCTCCCTGGACTCTAGCTTACATTTACAGGTGTGAATCTATACAGACAGTCAACACATTCACAGCCTTCAAACTTTATATATTCACTGATATCTGTTCAGAACATTTCCACCTTTTAAATCAGCAGCAAACATCAGCAACTTACCCAGCTTTGATTTTTACTGTAATATATTTCACTAGTAATTATGCTGATCACTGCATACAGAATCAGACATTATTACTACATTTAACAGTTAAGAGAGGGAGATAGAGAGAGATAGAGAGAGAGAGAGGGCGGGAAGGTGGGGAGGGATCAGATCAGGCCAGCAGACTTCAAGTTTAATAAACAGAAACTTCATAAAAGAAAGAAGAAAACCGTAAACACGGTACCTGTTTAGCTCGGATCAGCTAGCTCGGCTAATGCTGCCTCAGGCTGGACTCGAGTTGTGAGAGCGGATCTAGCAACCTGTTCAGGTAAAGCCAAAGTTTCTTTGAGGAGTCTGATGGATCTGACGCTAACAGAGTTGGCTGTTGGTTAAAACATTTAATAAAGTGACAAACCAGAGAGGGGCTCCAAAAACAGGCCAAGGTCAAACATAGGCGAATGGGTATATACACAGGCGAGACATAGACAAGGTCAAAAAGGCAGGCAAAATGGTCAGAACATGATAGAGTCCAGAGATTTCAGGCAGAAGTGATAATCAAGAAAACCAAAGCAAAGTCACAAACCAGGAAAATCACAGAATAACAAATGGTTTGATAATGAATAGCAGGTTGAAACAATACTTCACAAAGACCTAGTCTAAAAGTCTGGGCTTTATACTAACTCTAAAGGAACAAATAACAAGGGAAACAGGTAAAAGTGATCAGTAATCAGGAGAAGCTGAACATGGATAGGTTCGTTGTACAGAATCTGGAGTTATGTGACCTCCTAGAGGATTCTGGAAGCTGGAGTTCTCAATGGAGTGAGGAGCAGGTGTTTCAGTGGAGCCGGTGAGAGGCATGACAGTACAACCACCTCCCCCATGGAGCCTGCGGCAACCACCAACCATGCAACCAGAGGCACTGGCAGAACAACCCCTGGAGCCGTTGCGGTGCTGGACAGACAAGGTCTCACAGAAAGGATCCCTAGAGGGGGCCCCAGCACTTGCAGGACAGGAACTGGGCACTTCTCTCTTGGGACATCCCCTGGGATGAAGAGCGGCTTTTCAGGGTGCTGGCTGTGTCAGCAAACCTGGGTCCAGGACAGAGATGGGCACCCAACTTCTCTCCTCGGGACCAAAACCTTCCCAGTCAATCAAATACTGCAGAACACCACCACGGCGCCTGGAGTCCAGCACCTGCCAAACAGCACGGACAGAGGTGCCCCCAACCTCCAGAGGTGCATGTGGAGCCTTCCCAAGTAAAACTTTGTCCAATGGTTTGAGAAGAGAAACATGAAAAATTTAGAAACTCTGTACTGGGAAGGCAACTCAAGTTTGTAAGTAACATCGGTTAATTACTTTGAATGGACCAATATACTTGGGTTTTAATTTCCTACTACCCTCCCCAAACCTGAAATCCCTGGTCAACAACCAAACCTGCCCTCCCGGTGATCGTAGTGGGTCTCTCACCGATGGCGATCGGCTTGTTCCTTGTAATGTTGAATAGCCATCTCAATGTTCCCAAATCTCCTCATTCCATTGCATCCACTCATCTATGGCAGGAATGTTTAAGGGATCGCTGTGCAAGGTGTGAGTGGAGGTTGAAAACCTAAAATGCACTGAAATGGCATTAGTCCTGTAGTGGCACTGATAAGGGAGTTCTGGGCCATTTCTGCCCAAATCAGAAATTTCAACCAGTCAGAAGGTTTGTGTTGGCAGAACAGTCTTAGAAATTTTCCTAACTCCTGATTCACCTTCTCACACTGCCCATTAGACTGGGGGTGATAACCAGAGGTTAAACTAATGTTAACCACAAGGTGTTCAAAGAAATCTGACCATACCCTAAAAGTAAATTCCACACCTCTATCAGATAATATGTCTTCAGGAATTCCATAGTGCTGGAAAACGTGTATAGAAAACAAATTCGACTCCTCTGGAAAAACAATCAATTGTAGTCAGTGTTGTAGTGTAACCATCGGAAGGGGGAAGATCAGTAACAAAATCTATAGCAATGTGGGACCAAGTGCGTTTAGGAACTGGTAGGGGCGTGAGTTTCCCTGACGGCAATGTTTTGGGGATTTTAAATTGAGGATAGATGGAACTGGAAACTAGAAACTTATGCACATCTTGATTTAGCATCTCCTACCAGTAACGGCTATGTATGGGCTGTTGTGTACGAACCTCTCCAGGGTGACCGGATAAGAGAGAAGAGTGAGACCAAGTAATGGGGCGATTATGAAATAGTTCAGGCACATATGTCTTGTTGGTGGAGCAATGGTGAGGAACTGTAATGTTTTCTAAAGCTCTGGCAATCTCTTCATCAATTTCCCAATGAATAGATGCAACTTGTACTGAGGGAGGAAGTATATGTTCTGGCTCAGAACTCTCACTAAGCTCATCAATTTCTTTCTGATGGATTCTAAATAGAACATCAGCCTTTGTGTTGTGAGAACCAGGATGGTAGGACATGTTAAAGCAAAATTGAGAGAAAAACAGGGACCAACAGGCTTGTCTCGGATTGAAGCATTTAGCTGTACACACATACTCTAAATTTTTATGTTCAGTTAGTACCAGGAAAGGATGATTAGCACCTTCTAACCAACACCTCCACTCCTCCAATGCCAGTTTGACAGCTAGCAACTCTCTGTCCCCGATATCATAGTTGCATTCAGTGGAAGTAAGCTTGTGCGAGTAGAGGACTAACGGTAACAACTTAGGGGGATTTTCACTGTGTTGTGATAAAACAGTTCCAACACCAGTCTCAGAAGCATCCACCCCAACTACAAAAGGGCGAGATGGATTGGGATGCTTGAGTGTAGGGGCTGATGTAAACACAGACTTATGTTTATTAAAGCCTCCTCAGCTTTAGGGGACCATGCTAATTTATTCACTGCATCCATGAGTAAAGCCATCAGGGGGGCTGCAATGGAGCTGAAGTTGTGAACGAAACGGCGATAAAAATTGGCAAAGCATAGGGACATTTGCAGGATATACAGATAGACATGATAGATGTGAGAGTTGGCCAATTAACCACCGCTTCTACCTTGTTGTCATCCATCACTATGCTATTTTCACTGACTATGTAACCCAAACAGGAAACTTGTGTGAGATTATATTCGCATTTCTCACCTTTGACATAAAGCTGATTTTGGAGAACACGTTGGAGGAGCTGACAGATGTTTTTAACATGTGTGTCAAGATTGGGAGAGTAAATCAATATCATTAATGTAAGCTATTATAATAAGACCAATCATGTCTCTAAGCACATAAATAAATGACTGAAACACTGAAGAAGCGTCGACCAGGCCAAAGAGCATTACCATATACTCAGAGTGCCCACTACTGGTGACAAAGGCAGTCTTCCACTTGTCTCCCTCCTTGACTCTTACCAATTTATTAGCACTTATAAGATCTAATTTTGTAAAAATCTTGGCTCCATGCAGTTGTTCTAAGGCTACTGGTGTAAGTGGCAATGGGTAAGGGGACTTTTTAGTAATGTCATTAAGACCCCTATAATCAATGCATGGACATAGCCCACCATCCTTTTTCTTCACGAAGAAAAAGCCTGAAGCAGCAGGGGAAGTGGAAGGCCATATAAAACCATGTTCTACAGCCTGCATAATGTAACTCTATGGCCCTTTCCTCTTCTTGGGTGACTGGACATACTTTAGACTTGTGAAGTGTTGCCCCTTAACCAGATCAATGGCACAATCATAATCATAATCACTGGGTAGCCTTAGTCTTACTAAAAACCTCTAATAGGTCAGAATATACCTCAGGGACATTTAGCTGGGCTTTAACATCAGGGCTCTCAACAGAAGTGGAACTAATATTGACAGGGGAACTGGAGACAATAGGAGTAGCAGTAGTCTAACCATGAGATAATGTTCTTATCAGACCAAGAAATTTGCAAATTGTGTAGTTCTAACCAGGGCAGACCTAGTATAATGAAGAACTCAGAGAAATCTGAAACACAAAACCTAATGAACCACACTAGCAGTGATGAAGTTGTGCTCAGCTCCAGAGTCAATCAAAGCTGAAAAGACAGCAGAAACATACTGGCAGAACAATGTAACAGGTCAGAGAAAAGAATACTCACCACATGCTTTTCCAGGGTTGGCGCCTTGTGTGGGCAAGCCTAATACTCACGGAGAAAGTAACTGGTAGCGCCACAATACAGGCACAGACCCTCCTTGCACCGTCAGACTCATTACTCAGGGGACAATCTGGAGGAGTCACACTGCGTAGGTTCTGGAACTGGAGCTGGAGTCGAAGTCAGAGCTCGAGCAGAAGCCTGAGAAAGAGTTGGGACTAGAACTGAAGTGAAATGATTACTCCTCTGTGATGTACGCTTGTGAAGTAGTTGGTCCAGATGAATAGCTAACGCAATAAGCTGATCTAGAGACAGTTCGTCATCCCTACAAGACAAACCATTCTGGAATGTAACAATGAGTGCTGGCTCTTTCCATCCACTACCAGCTGCAACTGTACAAAACACAAGTGCATAGCAAGCTACCGAACGATTTCCCTGACGGATCTTAGAGATAATCTCTCCACAAGCTCTACCCTCACAAGGGTGTTTTAAAAAGAGTTCTAAAATCTTTAATAAACTGCTTATAAGTCAGCCGTTGCACACTAGTCCAAACAGCAGTAGCCCTTTCTAAAGCTCTATCGATCAATCTGGAAACAATAGACGATCTTGGCTTGAACATAGCTGGGGGGTGAATTACTAAAACAAACAGGGCACTGGAGCAAAAACCCACTGTATTTATCAGGTGAGCCGGGCTTACTGACCGGACCGTGAACAATGGGGGCCACAGTCACAGAAGCAGCAGCAGTAGGTTGTGGCTTGGGCTGGTGCAGGCTGATCAATTGTAGCTGGGTGAACAAATCCTCATGCCATTTAAAAGTTGTGAGAGCTAGGACTGCTGCTTAGTCTGCCTGTGAACCAAATCATCAACCGATTGGTTAAAACGAGCTAACAGCTGCTGATGTTGTCCGAGGAGCGCATTTTGAACAGAAAACGGATCAGTCAGAAGTCATAAACAAGAAAACCAAAGCAAAGTCACAAACCAGGAAAATCAGAGAATAACAAACAGCTCAGTAATGAACATCAGGCTGAAACAATACTTCACAAAGACATAGTCTAACAGCCTGGGCTTTACACTAACTCTAATGGAACACGTGACAGGGGAAACAGCTGAAAGCTGTCATCAATCAGGAGAAGCTAAACTTGGATAGGTTGGTTGTACAGAGTCCAGAGACATGTGACCTCATAGAGGAGTCTGGGAGTTGAAGTTCTCAACATAATGAGGAGCAGATGTTTCAGTGGAGCTGGGGAGAGGTGTGAGAGTTTAATGGTTGTAGCTCGAAGGCTGTAGGAGGAGTGGGGTTACAAATGTGTGACCAGAGAATAATAAGAAGAAGAAGAATAAAAAGAGGAAGAATAAATAAGATTTTTCAAGCCAGTTTTATAACTTGGATCAATACAGAAATAAAGATTAAGATTTTAGATCTGTTTAATTTATTAATGCGTTTATTAGTAAAGGGCAACATTTTGGACAATGAATTGAAATTGTAAAATAATTGGCTGTAGCACAATAATATAACTGGTATAAAACAAAGTAATTTACATTTAAACTGATGATGTTTCTCAGATCAGTGACCCATCATATTATGAAAACTCACTAGAAAAAGAACACATGCACACAAAATGACAATAGTCTAAAAGAATCTATGACATTTCCACAACCTTGTCACAGCAAAACAGAAAAAAAAATTAGGCTCTCAAAATATCTAAAGATGTGCACTATTTAGTGATGAATTTCTATCTACCTTCAAATGCCATGGAGTGTGACTGATTTAAAGGGCAGAATTCTTCACCAACAGCTAAAAAATACTCATGTGCTTGAAAAACATTCATGCATTTGCATACATTTATTTTTCACCTTTACATACAATACATACATACATGCATACATTTTACAGGAGAAACAGTGACATTTGCTCAAAACATAGAATTATGACCCTTTACAAACTGCTATTTATATCCATATGATCCAAAATTATTCAATTCATTCACTCATCCCGTTGTGTTTTTGTTATGTGCCGCCACAGACTGTCCGGGCGCTGCACTTCCGCACTTTTGCGTTCCGTCAACATTATGTTATAAATTAAATATTTAGAAAATCGATTTTTGACATTTGTGAATCAATTCAGAATCGTTCACGTCCGCATCGTGATGCATCTAAGAATCGATTTTTTCCCGCACCCCTAGGAAACATAGTATAAATTTTCATAGCTATGCTGACGACACCCAGTTACACATTTCTATTCCTTCTGAAAATCACAGATCACTATGTTTGCTCAAAACATAGAATTATGATCCTTTACAAACTGCTATTTATCCAAATGATCCAAAATTTATTGTCAGTATTTTAGTTATGAAAAATAAAATATAACAGGAAATAACAGTAAAAAAACAAGCAATACCTGGAAAAAAGGCAAAGACAAATGATGTTTTATAAAAAAAAATACTGCACTGGAGTTATTTGGATCACATCCATCATCAAGGCTTAAACATTTACATAAATGTCTTCATTTCTGTGGGGAAAAACAAGAAAGAGAGGATATTAATGTACAGATACAAATGAAATTAGAAGTGAATCCATAAATTACTATCTAAATGGATTGTATGCAAATGCTGATGTAGTCTTTACTTTTTGGTAAACTTGGTTTTCCTAATGTTCTTTTGTGTTGGAGAACTCACAGACTCAGACGACCCTGATTAAAACAAGACAGTGTCAAGTTATTGATTCCTTTGCTGATGCAATCATTAAACCTCACATACAGTACATTCATTTACATATTTACTCATATCAGACATTTTGTTTTGCATAAGGATTTGACATAATATCTCTTGAGTATTATGTAATTTACTGTGTTTATTGTAACTAAACACCTGCATTTGTACAAAAACAGTACAAAGTCAATAAATGTAGTTGTTTATCTTATCAACCTCATTGTTTTCTGAAAAAATAAACCTATTCTGAAACTGATGCCTGCAACAAAGGAACATCTAGATTGTGAACAGCGTAACTTTCAAAAAGCCACTGTCTGTGGGTAACCTTCACATTTATGAAACCCACCATTTTCTCTTTGTATATGCTACCTCTAGGTGATGTTATTAGGAAACATTAGGGGTGGGAATCTTTAGGCACCTCACGATTCGATTCGATTATGATTCAGAGGGCTGCGACACGATTATAAACTGATTATTGATGCATCTCGATGCATCTTTTTTCTCTATACAGGATTTCTATCTTCCTACTGTCTGAGGACTTGGTAGTTTTAAAGCAAAGTATTTGTAATGATCCATAATGTAAATGTACTATGGATAATTACAAATACTTTGCTTTAAATATCTAAAATATTATTAATAAATCAAATGGAAGTGATGTGGCAAGTGAACTAGAAGGCTCTCATTCAGAGACGCTGCTGCCACTCATCTGAGATAAAATGCGCTGTTACCCTGAAATAAGATCCAGTGGTAATGGATGTCCACACAGTACGTTACAGCCATCCTGCCCGTTTTCATTAGTGATTTTATAACTTCGGTTTTGGTCTCGTTGTAAAGAGTGTGTGTGTGTGGGGGGCAGCATAGCGCGAAAGCCCCGGTTCTCAATGACCGAGAGCAGACAGCAGGTCACACAGCACCGAAGTCTGGCCTCGCCAGTAGCGAACCAAAAAACAGATTAAGACGAACATTTGGAGGACTTATTCGCATTTATAAGCAGCCTAAAATGGTGCAGCAGTTACATTCGGCATCTGAGGCAGAATTTAAGGTGAAACAGGAAAATTAGAACGAGAAGCTGGCGAATGAGAAGCGACTTCAGCCGCGTAAAACAGATGGACACTGAGACATTTTACAAGAAACTCTTCTAGTTTTGAAGAAAAGTTTTCTGGCGGAGATGGGAGGAAAGTGGCTATAGCTAAAGCTTAAAGCAGAGCGAAGTAAATCTGCGCTCTCGTTTATATTTTTAGCCCATACTAGGACATTATCACATACTGGACATTAAATGTTGAGGCTCCCAAGGTGGTTTGACTTCGTTGAAAGGCAAAATGGCTCCGGTCGGATTTCTCACTCATCCAGTTGTGTTTTTGTTATGTGCCGCCACAGACGGTCCGGGCGCTGCACTTCCGCACTTCCAGTTCTGCCTTTTGTGTTCCGTCAACATTACGTTATAAATTAAATATTTAGAAAATCGATTTTTGACATTTGTGAATCGATTCAGAATCTTTCACGTCCGCATCGCGATGCATCTAAGAATCGATTTTTTCCTGCACCCCTAGGAAACATAGTATAAATTTTCATAGCTATGCTGACGACACCCAGTTACACATTTCTATTCCTTCTGAAGATCAAGACTCTGTAGACAGACTAACCAGCTGTGTGTCAGATATTTCTCAGTGGATGTCGCAAAATTTTCTACAATTAAATCATGAAAAAACTGAATTACTGATTGTTGCTACAGAAACTCAGAGAAAAAAGATGTTTGAGAAACTTGGTTCTTTAGCTTCATCTACCAAACCTGAAGTATGAAACCTGGGTGTGATCTCAGACTCTGAGCTCTGTTTTACCCCACATATAAACACAGTCACTAAAGTAGCTTTTTATCATTTAAGAAATATCGCTAAAGTTCGGCCTTTTCTATCTCAGAGCGACGCAGAGAAACTTGTTCATGCATTTGTTACAAGCAGACTTGACTACTGTAATGCTCTTCTTGCTGGACTTTCTAAAACTACACATCCCTTACAACTTGTACAAAATGCAGCAGCGCGCATCCTAACAAAAACAACACAGAGAGATCACATCACTCCCGTTTTGAAAGAACTGCACTGGCTGCCTGTATCATTCAGGATAGATTTCAAGGTTCTGCTACTAGTCTTTAAAGCTCAAAACAACCTAGCACCTGCTTACATCACAGAGTGTCTGTCTGTTTATGTTCCAGCACGCAATCTAAGATCTGCAGAAAGTGGCCTTCTACAGATACCTTCTGTAAAATACAGAAAACATGGAGAGGCCTCTTTCAGTTGTTATGCTTCTAAACTGTGGAACTCAATTCCACCTTTTATTAGACAGTCAAGCTCAGTGCTCACTTTTAAGAAGCACCTAAAAACGTCTCTCTTTAAATTAGCATTTAACTAAAACTGAATGTCTTGTGGTGTTTATCTTATAATTTAATCTTCTTCATTTTCTTCTGATTCTAATTAAGTACTAATGATCTTTTCTATAACTATGTTTTATCATCTGACTGTAAAGCACCTTGAGCTGCCACCGGCATGAAAAGTGCTATATGAATAAAATTATTATTATTGTTATTATTATTAATGCTGTAAACATTTTCAAGTAATATATGCTGCCTTCTAGACAATGTCTCGGAAACAAATCTCAAACAATTATGAAAAGATTCCTAACAACCATGCACAGCCTGGTAGGTTACTAAAATGGTCACTATCAGATAAACAGCACTTAATGCTTTCATCTTTTACAGAAAATCAAGCCCCGCTCTTGCTTCAGATCTGAAAAATCCATAGGTGCTTCTGTCAATCCGTCCACTATGAGAAGACAACTCAACACTATGAGTCTGAAAGGGTGTGTACCTCTCAAGAAGCTGTTACTGAGAAAAGGAAATAGACAAAAAAGCTGGTGTTATTAGAAACAGGAGACAAAGCGTGAAATGGAGATAGTAGACTGCTTTCATAATGTGCTATATCATTTCACACCTGAAAGTGTTATGACACAACATAATGTCACTTAACATAAGTGTTATGTCAGCTTGACATCAAAGTTCACAAAGCAGCTTTTATGACAGCTGCTGCTTACTGGAATGAGCTTTTAATATATAAATGTATAATTCCATATTATATTATAATAATTATAAATGTTTATGTCAGTTTTTGTCAGCTGTCATGAAAGGCTAATGTAATTGTCATGTAGCCTTATTTACTTCACCTACAGCAAAGCGCTACTGAAAATTTGCACTAGAACACTGGACTTCTGACATGGGGCTAAGGTTTTATGGACTGATGAGTCTAAACTTTTTGTAACCAACTTTTAAGACCGGAACTTTGGTGGTGTAAATAAATGTTCCTACAGAATTCTATGAAAATCTGAAAGTAAGTCTCCTATAAAGAATAGAAGCTGTAATATAGGCAAAGTGTGGACACGCACACACACATTTTCTAAACCACTCATCCTTCTGGGTCATGGGGTGCGGGGGGGTGGCATGGTGCTAGAGCCTATCCCAGCGGTCATTGGGCGGAAGGTGAGTGGACACACTAAATACTGAAAATTTTGTTTTATATTTAGTTCTTGAGGCTTTTGAGTCATTTTCATTTTAAAAATCTGCTTTTTTGACAATAATGAAAAACATAATGGTTTTTACAGGAAATAATAATAAAAAAGAAACAAAGGGTGGTCTCTGACTTTTCACAGTAATTTTTTATGTAAAGACAATCAGCATTAAAGAGCAAAAAAAAAAAAACTTCATGTTTTCAATGTCTTTGAGTAACAATCATAACCTAGTTGTGCGCAGTTTGCTGCTGCATTGTTAAAAAGGCAAAAGTAATCAGAAAGAACAGATGAAATCCAACTCTGAACTACATTGAGTAATTATCATATCTCTAGTAGTCAATAGAAGAAGCTTTGAAGGTGACAGAAGGCTCTGGATCTGTTGAACTATAAAAAGTGATGGGTCTGTTTCTTACCTTTCTTGTACAACATGGCCAAAGTGACTAAAAAAAGGATGAAGAAAACTCCAGAAAGGACTGTGACAAATAAGAAGAGTGAAAAAGGGATCTGTTGCTGTTGCTCCTGAGCTCCGCTGAAGTAAATTGAAAGATGCTGCGTTCGATTCTCTCCATGTATCTGGCAGGTGTAGTTGGTGTTGGGCAGATTTGCAGGAATAGAGGACGATGCTCTGGAAAGGCTACTTTGAACAGACACCAGAGAAGCATTCATGTTCTCTGGAATGATCCACGTCACCATTGGAGGAGGTGTTCCTTTAACATCACATGTAACAAACTGCTCCCCTGATGGAAGTGTTTGAATGTAGATGCGGTCTAGTGTTTGAGGCACAGCTGGAAAAAGTATCTCACTGTTAGTGTTATCCTGTGACCCAATTCTACCATTATGGACCATCATCAAGTTATTCTTACAAACATCACAGCTTGCTTGGTAAAATTTGTCCAGAATGTCGAGAAAATGCTTGAATTTTTAGAAACAATCAAAAATTCATATTTTACCTCGGATGTTCAAGATGGTTCCTGTACTAGTTTCGTAGGCACCTCCTTGCTTACTCAACTCAACACGACAGAAATATGTTTCTTTATCCATAAACAGGACATTTTTAATCCTCAATGAGATGTTGTTTTTTCTTGGGTCTCCAGATAATGAGTAACGTCCAGTAGATTCAGTGCAGTTGTGTCCACTTTCTGACAGATTTCCTTTGTTCAAACAGCGGACAATTACTTGCGATTTGGTTCTCCAAATTACTGTTATATTACCCCGGTATTCTATGTATGGAGTTGTAAAAGTGCAAGGGATGATGGCATCTTCACCAAATGTTTGGTCGACAGCTTCAGGTACAGTCATTGACCACTTGTTTTCTGCCATGAGACCTGATATAACAAAAACATTCATATTGACATGTAATTAGGAACACTGCTTTGTGACTCACAGCAGTCATTTAACTGTTTACATTTATAAGTCTTTCATTTATCCATTCATTAAGCATTATTTGAGCTCACATTACTTTAAGGGGGATCTTCATGTGAAATGGGTCATTGTAGAGAAATTACTGACTGTCTTTTCTTTACAGTGGTGATAAGAAATAGAAGTTGCGATGTCTACAATGCAAGTACAGTCATGCCGTTTACCATCCAAAGCCACCAGTAAACCTAAT